>NW_011495069.1:7035877-7036987 GCF_000754665.1 Bison bison bison
CTAAAGGAAATCAGTCCTGAATATTCAATGGAAGGACTGATGTTGAAGCTGAAACTCCAATATTTTGGCCACCTGATGTGAAGAACTGACTCACTGGAAAAGACCTTGATGCTGGGAAAGATTGAAGGCTGGAGGAGAAGGGGATGACAGAGGATGAGATGGTTGGATGGCATCACCGACTCAATGGACATGAGTCTGAGTAAACTCCGTCAGTTGGTGATGGACAGGGAAGCCTAGTGTGCTGAAGTCCATGGGGTCGCAAAGAGTCAGACACAATTGAGCGACTGAACTGAGCTGAACTGAACTGTTCAGCAAATAAACCACGCTGCAAAGACTCAGAATGATTTGTAGTAATTCTGAGAAGGAGAGGGGTGGGGCTGGGCTGATTCAGAGACCAGTGTAAAGGTTTGTGTCCCTTCCAGGGTCAGTCTAGGTGGTCCTGGAATGAGCAGCACACCCTATGTGAATTGGAAAAAGATGCCCCTCTGGCCATCTGTAGTTCTGTGGGCACCTGCCTTGGTGAGCAGAGCTTGGGCTAGATTTTAGCCCTCCTCGCTGCCATTGTGCAGTGAGCAACCTGCACAGTTGTGTGTGGCCACCCTGCTTAAAGTTCCATGAAATTCAGCAAACATTCACCCAGTGCTAGTCCTTTGCTGGACAATGCAGGCATATTGATGAGTGAGACCTGTCCCTGCCTGCAGAGAACTTAAAGAAATAGGCTTGCACAGAACTTACCCTGTTGAGTTTAACCATGGCTGCTTCATTTGCTGAGCAATTTAGTGACTAGTTTTTTTTTAACACCTTTTGAGGCCTAGAATGAAAATCAGTTCAGTTCAGTCGCTCAGTCATGTCCGACTCTTTGCGACCCCATGAATCACAGCACACCGGGCCTCCCTGTCCATCACCAACTCCCGGAGTTCACTCAAACTCATGTCCATCAAGTCGGTGATGCCATCCATCCGTCTCATCCTCTGTCATCCCCTTCTCCTGCCCCCAATCCCTCTCAGCATCAGAGTTTTTTCCAATGAGTCAACTCTTCACATCAGGTGGCCAAAGTATTGGAGTTTCAGCTTTAGCATCAGTCCTTCCAATGAACACCCAGGACTGATC
>NW_011495069.1:7037087-7037326 GCF_000754665.1 Bison bison bison
GATGTGAGAGTTGGACTATAAAGAAAGCTGAGCGCTGAAGAATTGATGCTTTTGAACTGTGGTGTTGGAAAAGACTCTTGAGAGTCCCTTGGACCACGAGGAGATCCAATCAGTGCATCCTAAAGGAAATCAGTCCTGAATATTCAATGGAAGGACTGATGTTGAAGCTGAAACTCCAATATTTTGGCCACCTGATGTGAAGAACTGACTCACTGGAAAAGACCTTGATGCTGGGAAAG
>NW_011495069.1:7037426-7051425 GCF_000754665.1 Bison bison bison
TTAGCATCAGTCCTTCCAATGAACACCCAGGACTGATCTCCTTTAGGATGGACTGGTTGGATCTCCTCGTGGTCCAAGGGACTCTCAAGAGTCTTCTCCAACACCACAGTTCAAAAGCATCAATTCTTTGGTGCTCAGCTTTCTTCAAAGTCCAAATCTCACATCCATACATGACCACTGGAAAAACCATAGCCTTGAGTAGACAGACCTTTGTTGGCAAAGTAATATCTCTGCTTTTTAATATGCTATCTAGGTTGGTCATAACTTTCCTTCCAAGGAGTAAGCATTGAAAATAAAGGACATTTAATGTGGTATCACATTTCCTAGATACGGTAGAATGGAACTGCTGCTGCTGCTGCTAAGTCGCTTCAGTCATGTCCAACTCTGTGCGACCCCATAGACAGCAGCCCACCAGGCTCCCCCGTCCCTGGGGTTCTCCAGGCAAGAACACTGGAGTGGGTTGCCATTTCCTTCTCCAATGCATGAAAGTGAAAAGTGAAAAGTGAAAGTGAAGTCGCTCAGTCGTGCCCGACTCTTCGCGACCCCATGAACTGCAGCCTACCAGGCTCCTCCGTCCATGGGATTTTCCAGGCAAGAGTACTGGAGTGGGGTGCCATCACCTTCTCCGGGTAGAATGGAACAGGTATAGTTATTTCTATCACAGAAAAATCCAGAGGCCTGTGGTCACCATATGTGCAGCTCAAAAGTCATAGCCCTTTTCAGCTTGCCTGGAGCTGGGCTCCCTCAACCTCGGAAGCTTTTCAGCAACCCCACAGGGTTCAGCCAGAGTGTGACAGGACCCTGGGGAAGAGTCAGGAGACTCTGGACGTTCACCCAGGAGCATGCCTCCTGGGCCACCAACAGTCTCTGACAAGTCTGCGGAGCAGTGCTGATGGTACTTAGATAGTTCCCTGGGAGTAGTTCAAACAGCCAACTGGGAGAGGATTAGACAGTTTTTTAAAAATTGTCTGTGTTCATGCAAGATTGTGTTTGTGAGATTCTTCTGTATCTCGGCCTGTGGTGGTAGTTCCTTCAGTCTCACTGCTGTATGTTGGTCTGCGTGTGAATAGGACACAATTTATCATTTCTACTGTTGATGGCATTTAAGCAGTCTCCAGTCTTGCATTATAATAAATCATGTTGCCATGAAAATTTCTGTGCCTGTCATTTGGAAAACATAGGCTCTGAAGGCTTGCTTTTGAGGGTTATATATATATATATATTTTTTTTTTTTTTTAAATCTCGCCCATCTAGCTTTAGAATGTTCCTTATAAAATACACGTTAAACCAGAGCACAATACCAAAACAACTAGAATGAAGAAGAAAAAATATGCAGTTTTACTCATACTGTACTGGTGGGAGTGGAAGTTGGGGTACAGCTACTTTGGAAAACCATGACAATACCTACTAAACTGAACATCTGCATGTCCTGGGACCCAGGAATTCCACTCCTAGTTTTATGCCCAACAGAAGTACATGCATTTGTTTTCCAAATGCCATGCACAGGAACATCATAGCAACATGATTTGTTATAACCCAAGACTGGAGACTACTTAAATGCCCATCAACAGTAAAAATGATAAATTGTGTCCTATTCACACGTGGGCCACCATGCAGCAGTGAGAATGAAGAAACTAGCACCACAGGCCAGGATACAGATGAACCTCACAAACATAATCTTGCAAGAACACAGGCACGAGAAAACACAGTGTATGATTCCATCGATATAAAGTGCAAACCCAGGCAAACGATCAGTGCCGGCAGAAGTCAAAGTGTCACCCTGGGGTGGAGTCTACTGACGGGAAGGGGACACAAAGTGAGGATTTGGGGGTCCTGCTAACATTGCTTTTCTCCACCTGGGTGCTGGTGACATGGTGAGTTCACTTTGTAAAAATTCATCCAGCACTTTTTGTTATGCATGCTCTACCTCGTTAAAATTTTTTTTCATGTTAAATGTTATTTTTTTAAATGACATTCATGGAGATATCAGAGAAGGCAATGGCACCCCACTCCAGTACTCTTGCCTGGAAAATCCCATGGACAGAGAAGCCTGGTGGGCTGCAGTCCATGAGGTCACTAAGAGTTGAACACGACTGAGAGACTTCACTTTCACTTTTCACTTTCATGCATTGGAGAAGGAAATGGCAACCCACTCCAGTGTTCTTGCCTGGAGAATCCCAGGGACGGGGGAGCCTGGTGGGCTGCCGTCTATGGGGTCACACAGAGTCGGACACGACTGAAGCGACTTAGCAGCAGCAGCAGCAGCAGCATGGAGATATTCTCTCTTTTTTTTTTTTTTAAGTAAAGAAAAACCGAAAATTCAGAGAACAGCAGGTCCTCATGTGTTGTCCCAGAGGCACGTGCTGGCCTGGCCAATGGCTGCAGTGAGCCATGCGACACCTCCTTCTCCCTGCAGGGCGCTACATCTTATCCTTCGTTGGCTGCGGTCTGGCCATCGTGGGTACCTACTTGCTGGTGACATTCGGACCCAACAGTCATGAGAAGATGACAGGCGATAACATCATCAGGCACCTCGTGAGCTGGCCTTTTCTCCTGTACATGGTACGAGAAATTCCGGTCCTTCCACCTGAGGTGGTGGGTGTGGGGATGGAGTCCTAGAAACCGAAAACCTGAATTCCCAGCAAGACGGGGTTCACGGGCATCATGCAGTATTTCACAGCACTGAACACCATGCTCGCGGGAGTATGTCGTTCCCGGTCAAGTGTTTTCTTTTTTCTCCACTGTGTCCTGAGTAATGTCTAAAACTGCATGTATAATATGACAACTTGATTTTTTAGAGGTATTTGTAGGTCTGTACCATATCTGTAAAATAATGGACAGAAAAACCAAAACTCCATGAGTAGTTGTCTCTGGGAGATGGAATTATGCTTGTGTTTTTTATTTTGTCTTTGTCTTTACATATCGCTACATTGAGCGTTTAAAACAGTTAAGGTAAGAGAAAAAAGTTAAAATTGTAAGCAGTTATTTCTCTTTGGCCAGTATCACACAGCTGATAGAAGCTGATAGAAAAATGAGAGACAATGGGAACTTTATTTCCTAAACCCCCAACTGGAGCTCAGTCCTCTGCTCCAGTTACATCCTGGTTGGGTCTATGAGTAGACTAAACCAGGACATTCAAGGTATTTGATAAAGCTACTGGTATATTCCTGCTCCATGCATGGCACCATGTTAAATGTTTTTTAGTATATTATCTGTCACCAAAAATAATCAATAAACCAAGAGTTTTATGTGAGCTAGACTATGGACCATAGCCCTGGAGACAGCCTCTCAGGTCACACTGAGGATCTGCTCTGGGGAAGCCTGGTTTTCAGCACAATTTTGTATCTTGTCAGGTCAAAGAACATTAAACAAGTCAAAGATGTGCTCTTTCAAGTTAAAAAAACAGATCAGCAAACAGCAAGTCCGTCTGTCCATGGTACCTGGGGAGGGAATCTTATCATCGAAGGGGTAGCAGAAAAGAAGGCATTTAATTTTTTTTAACATGAACATTCTTTACTTCTGGTCAGTGTTCCCTTTTCTTTCATAATTAAAGCGACATACGATGTGTGTAACAAGCTGTTTTAGTTAGCATAAAATTTTGAGTTAAACCGTGTATAAACCAGAACGACTTCCCCAGACCTCAGGATGTGAAAATGTGTTTCATCACCTCTCAGATTCCCTCAACAGTCCTATAACACAGGCGTTCTTCTCTCCATTTTATGGACTAGAAAACTGGATCTCAGGGTTAGGAGGTTTCCCAGAGTCCCCTGAGGGCAGAGCTGGGCCCGAAGCCTGCTTGCCTGGCCTTGCGTGTCACCACAGCCTGCTGACCACGGCATTCACTGGTGTTGCCTCAGCTGCCTGGGCCTGCTTCAGAGGCCCCAAGCGTCCTTTCCCCTCAGATTTCCCACAAATCAGAGGACTTAATGTTTCTGCAAGGTTGGGGCTGTGTTATCTCCAGACCGCCACCGGCCCCAGCGTTGACCCGGTGGGCCTAGAAAAGTGTCTGCCGGGCAGAGCCAGACACCCACCTTTTCAGGAAACGCTTGACCTCAGAACACAGACTTTTCTTTACAGAGTCCTGGGCTCGAGTCCATTCCTTACTGTGTAGCCATTACCAAGGCCCTTGGCCACGTGTTCTGCCTCCTTCTCTGTAAATCAGCGGATCCCTGGACCCGCAGTGGTTGTCGGGAGAGACACAGATGGTGTGGGAACCACCTGGCCCGTGACTAATGCTCAGTGACCCATTCAGTTTATCTTCCTCCATCATGACTGTGAGGCAGCTGGAGGAATTTGGCCAAATCAAATTCAATAAATGAGTGTCTGCTCTGTGGCAGACACTGTGGATATAAAAACTAAATGAGACATACTCACAGAACTCGTGGTCTATCAGGAGGCAGCAGCGCATACACAGTCAGCTCGCACTAGGATGCCAAGTGCTCTCCCGGAATGCATTCAAGCATCATGAAAATGGTGGGGAAACTGGCCCCACCCCTACCCCCAGCCAGAATCCACACCCGTCAGTTGGAAGTACTGAGGAATAACTGTGCATCTGCTTGATGGTGTATTTTGCAACAATGAAAGATAATTATGACAACTTCATAAAACATAAAAATTGTTTATGTAACTAAAAATGGCCCAGCACAAAATTGGGCTTGGACGGTGATGACAAGTAGATAAAACAGGTATTCACTGTGACAAAGACAGGAGGACACAGGAAAATGAAAGCTGCTGTGTTTTGTGGTCTCATAATTATGAGGAATTTTAAAAAATGGTTTTCTTCTTACAATGCCGATTAATATTTCCGTATTGGTTTTTATGGTAAACAAACTCCGGTGGGAGGTCAAGGCAGGCAAATGGAGCTGAGCTGTTGTTTTAGTTTTGCTAAACTAAAGCCCAGTGACGCTGGGCTTGCTTCACTCCCTGGAAGAGTATTGCCAGTGTCTGGACCTTTTTAAGGAGTAGAAAGGATAAGTTGTTGCTGCAAGGGCGGGGAACTTCTCAAACTTTAGAGTTCTCTAATTTTACATTTTCTGGTAGGATTCTTTGCTTGTAGCCCACGAGGCTCCTCTGTCCATGGAGTTCTCCAGGCAAGAATACAGGAGTGGTTAGCCATTCCCTTCTCCAGGGAATCTTCCAGACCCAGGGACTGAACGTGGGGAGCATCTTCTGAACACAAGACACAGGGCTGCAGCAGCATAGCCTAGTGGGAAAGCTCATGTGTCCTGGAGCCAAACTGTCCGGGTTCGAACCCCATTTGCTAGCTTGGGATTGCAGTAGTATCTGCTTCCTAGAATTATGGCGCTGATTTAACGAGTTGAGTGAGTAAAGATAACATGCTTAGAAGACAGCCAGGCAGGTTCATGAGCTCGTTAAGCATAGGCTGTGATCATGGCCCTGTGACTTAGGAATTATTGTCATTATCCCCATTTCACAGAGGCGGTAACTGAGGTTCAGAGAACTTAAGTGGCCTGCCCAAGGTCACCCGGCTAGTTTAGAAGGAGGTCCAAGCTCAGAACCGGGCATCCCTGACTCCAGATGTCCTCTCCTTCCAACTCTGCCAAGCGGCACACAGTAGTGGCCTGGTTAGCGAGCGACTGGTATATATAGACCTACGTGCTTTACCGAAGAGCTCTTCTCAGCAGACAAGCGTCTCCCTCTGTGACCGGCTCCCCAGTTTCAGTGGGCATTACCATGGAGCAGTGAAGGGGGTCACCAGCCCAGCCTGGTGAACCTTGACTGTCCAGGACAAGGTGGACGTGAGGCTGGCACAGCACCCTCAGAGCCCCCGACGAGGTGGACTCCCCCGCAGGGTGGGGGTTAGAGGGACTCGGCGTTCCCTGCTTCCCTGCAGGATGTCTAGCAGGGCTCTGGGAAATGTTTTGATTCTCTTTCCACACGGAGGGCCTGCAGCTGGTGCGGTGCGCAGCATAAGCTCCAGCCCAGCCCACCAGGGTCTCCTGGTCTTGCCCGTCGGCCCCGCTGACCTCCCCTCTTGCTGTTCTCCGCAGCTCGTGGAGATCATTCTCTTCTGCCTGCTGCTGTACTTCTACAAGGAGAGGAACGCCAATAACATCGTGGTGATTCTCCTCTTGGTGGCCTTACTCGGTAAGTGAGGGTCCGGGTGGTTGAGTTTTGCCACTTCCCTGGTGGCTCAGACGGTAAAGCATCTGCCTACAATGCGGGAGACCCGGGTTCGATCCCTGGGTCAGGAAGAGCCTTTGAAGAAGGAAATGGCAACCCACTCCAGTACTCTTGCCTGGAAAATCCCATGGATGGCGGAGCCTGGTAGGCTACAGTCCATGGGGTCGAAAAGATTCGGACACGACTAAACCACTTCACTTTCTTTTCTTTTTCTTTAAGTAGCACCAAAAGGAAATAATGGGTTTTGTTTACTGAGCTGCGGGCCGCTGGACCCAGGAGCTGCTGGAGGCCGGCTCAGGCTGGTCCCTCTGCCTCAGAGGCTACCAGGGCTGGGTTCCTGCTAACCGGACACAGACCTTGTTAGTTTCTTTTTTTTTTTTAATTTATTTTTTTTTAATTGGAGGATAATTGCTTTACAATATTGTGTTGGTGTCTGCCATGCATCAGCATGTATCAGCCATAGGTATTCATCTGTCCCCTCCCTCTAGAACCTCCATTCCACCCCTCTAGGTGGTCACAGAGCCCTAGTTTGAGTTCCCTGAGTCATATAGCAAATTCCCACTGGCTATCTATGGGCCTTGTCAGTTTCTTCGTTAGGGTTAGGGTTGGGGTTCAGTGTTCGGTGTTCTTGCTCAAATACCGAGTCTCCTAAGTGCCAGGAGAGGTGCTGCAAACTAGCTAGAGCAGTGAGCCAGACAGACCCCTCCTCCGCTCAGGCTGCTGTTATTCTAAAGGGAGGAGAATGACAGTAAGTGAGCTGACAAATGTATAAACAGTGTTAAGTTTGAGCAGTGACAATTAACAGTGACAAAGAAGAAAGCAGAGTAAGGGTGGAGGGGGCGACTGGAAATTAATTCAGAGAAGTCAGGGGTGAAGCGGGCTCCAATGGCGGAGTCCCTAAGGATGCTTGTAAGACCTGTCAAAGGTGAAGACTTAACTCTGGATTTAAAGGCAAGAATTGATTTCGATTTCTCTCTCTCTCTCTCTTTTTTTCCTTTTAGAGGCACAGTGGGTACAGTGGGGGAAATGGCTCCTAAATCAGACTGGGGTGAGGCTCTCAGCCCGCATAGGGTTAGAGCTGCTAAGAGGAGCCGTGAGAAGCACCCCTTCCTCCTGGGGAGGGAAAAGTGGATGCCGCCCCACCACTGCCTCCTAGGGACTGTGTGTCAGCCACATGGTCCCCTAAACATGGGCCTCAGAGAACACCCAGATCTCAGGGCCAGGAAGGGGGTCAAACAAGGTGAGCGCTGATCCCCAGTGTCCTGTCGAGAGCGAGTCCACTCCAGTAGCAGGCCGTAGACCATGCAGATCTGAGTCATTGTTTGATAGGGTTCCACTGTTTCTTCTTTAACAGCTTTGTGCATGCTGAATCGCTTCAGTCGTGTCCGACTGTTTGCCCATGGACTGTAGCCCACCAGGCTCCTCTGTCCATGGAATTCTCCAGGCAAGAATACTGGAGTAGGTTGCAATACCCTCCTCCAAGGGATCTTTCCAACCCAGGGATCGAACCCACATCTCTTCTGTATCCTGCATTGGCAGGCGGCTTCTCTACCACCGGTGACCACCTGGGAGGCCCTTAAACAGCTTTACAGAGATCTTATTTGCAGACCATAAAGTTCACCTGTTCAAAGTGTATAGTTCAGTGATTTTTAGTATATTCACAAAGGATGTAACATCATCATAATTGAATTTTAGAATGTTTTTGTAGTCCCTCAAAAGAAACACCATGCCCACTGGCAGTCACTCCTCATCTTCCCATCCTCCGAGCCCATGGAAGTGGAAGTAGAAAGTGAAGTCGCTCAGTCGTGTCCGACTCTTTGCGACCCCATGGACTGTAGCATGCCAGGCTCCTCTCTATCCATGAAATTCTCCAGGCAAGATTACTGGAGTGGGTTGCCATTTCCTTTTCCAGGGGATCTTCCCGACCCAGGGATCAAACCTGGTTCTCCTGCACTGCAGGCAGACTCTTTACCGTCTGAGCTACCAGGGAAGCCCATGGCCAGTCACTAATGTACTTACTGTCTCTATGGATTTGCCTTTCTGGACATACTATATAAGTGGAATCATACACCCTGTGGCCATTTGTTACTGGCCTCTTTCACTGAGCATCGTGTTCGAGAGGATTCATTCCTGTTGTAGCATGACTCAGGGGCCCATTCCTTGATGATGTTGTTTGCAAAGTGGGTTGGAACATCATGGTCCCAAACCTTATCTCTTGGTGAATCAGAAGACCAGAGAGTTCCGAGGCATGTTGGCCAGTTCCCTTCTGTCCCCTCCTCACTAACAAGGGCAGTCTGGAGGAAGCGCTTGTCTAAACTGGCTGCTGACATTTGAAAACTGCAGCCTAAGTAGCTGCTTGCTGCTAAATCACTTCAGTTGTGTCCGACTCTGTGTGACCCCATAGACGGCAGCCCATCAGGCTCCCCCGTCCCTGGGATTCTCCAGGCAAGAACACTGGAGTGGGTTGCCATTTCCTTCTCCAGTGCATGAAAGTGAAAAGTGAAAGTGAAGTCGCTCAGTCGTGTCTGACTCTTAGCGACCCCATGGACTGCAGCCCACCAGGCTCCTCCATCCATGGGATATTCCAGGCAAGAGTACTGGAGTGGGGTGCCATTGCCTTCTCTGCTAAGTAGCTGAGGGGCCACCAAAAGTCACCATGCGTGATGGGCTGTTGGCAGGAGAAGGCAAAATGTGCAGAAGCTGAGAAAACAGGAAAGCAGAACATTACAGCCAGGACAAGGACCTTTAGTTGTACCATACTTGGGAGCTTCTTTTGACTCCTGCTATGGCAGGGGAATCTGATAGTTTAGAGTGAGAGGTCATTTCTGCAGTGCTGGGTAAAGCAGTGGGCTCTACAGTGAGGTGAGCAAGACAGTCCACTGGGCGTATGGGAAGAAAAAAGTATTCAAACTGGTATTCATTTTTATCTTCACCTTTTAAGTGAAGGACATATGTTTCCTGCATATGTTTTATAATATACATACTATAAAAGCCCAGAGTTAACTTGACTCTAATTTTAAAATAAACAAGCATACATATTTGAAAAGTATATACATATGCGTAGGGGTGTGCATTCTAAAACCTCTAGTCTAGGGAAATGTTTTTAAAAATACAACTGGTTAAGCATTTTAAAAGACCGAAAAGGGACTTCCCTGGCATTCCAGTGGCTAAGACTCCACGCTCCCAGTGCTAGGGACCCGGGTTCGATCTCTGGTCAGGGAACTAGATCATACATGCAGGCAGCTAAGACCTGGGAGGCCAAATAAACACATAAAAATAAAATTTAAAAAAGACCGAAAAAGCTCTTTACACATTTTCCCTGTGATTGCCTTGAGGTCGTGTTCCAGACCCAGCGCCACTGCTCTAGGGTTCCATGTGGACTCACTGCCCTTTTTTGGTTGAGTTCAGAAGGGACATTTGGAAATACCTGTTGGGGCTGTGCTTGCCTAGCTGCTTCCACGGGAGAGCACAGAAGACCTTCTCACTGTGTGAATCACGGGCTGGGCTCTGCCCTGCGGTTCCCACATGTCCTTGTTAACCTTCTGCAGGCTCCATGACTGTGGTGACGGTGAAGGCTGTGGCTGGGATGCTGGTCTTGTCCATACAGGGGAACCTGCAGCTCGACTACCCCATCTTCTACGTGATGTTCGTGTGCATGGTGGCGACCGCCATCTATCAAGCCGCGTGAGTTGCAGAGTCTTTTTTCCCTGGGCCTCCCCACAAAGGTCTCTTCCAGCTTCTGGGTCCTATCACGGTTGTTTTTGAAGCTGTAGGGAAGGGAGAACATTCACAGGCAGCCTGTCACCAGGGTTTGGCATCCACTGTGGAGCGAGAAGTTTCGCTCATTTGCTGAGTTATATGGAGGGCCTTTTGTGCCACTTGAAAAGCCTCGAGTGGGTGTGTTTTCCTCTGTGCCTCAAAAATGTGAGACCTGCACGATCCGAGTCAGCCTCCCTTCCCACCTGGACCGAGACGGATGCCCGTTTCAAGGCTCTCCAGAAGGAGCTGTGCCATCCCCAAGAGGCATTTGTTTGTGATCCAAGAAAGAGCAAGCAGTTGTTATTTCTTGTCCTCAAGAAATCTGTCCAAGTAGAAGAACAAGATGACAGTTTCTCCCTCAAAAGCAGGAGTTCTGAGGGTGGGAGGCCTGGGCCTCGTTTACGTTTGAGACCGGTGACCAGCAGAGAGCCTGGGTGGGTACGTGGCGGATCTGCGTGGGGACAGAGGGTGGACAGTGCAGGACTCAGTATGGTGTGTGTGGCAGGTCAGGCGCCAGACTCCAGCTGCTGGGGCTCACCATCCCCCCACAGCGCCTTGGGGGGGCAATCGGGGTGACTGCCGCTGCCCAGGTACTCTGCTCTCGCTGCCTTCCCACAAGCTTGAGTTCATTTGGCCCCCACAACAATGAGGTCATCCTCATTTTGCACATAAGGAACTGCAAGCGTCCAGAAAGTGGTGGAGCTGAGAGTGAACCCAGCCATCTGGCTCCCTCCCCTTCCCTTGCCCCTCACCCCTCTGCCCTAAGCCCCCTCCTCTAAGCTTCTCTAAGACAAAGAGTCCTCGTCTACAGATGAGAATACCCACGTGCATGCGTGCTCAGTCATTCAGTCTTGACCAGCTCTTTGTGACCTCATAGACTGCAGCACGCCAGGCTCCTCTGTCCGTGGAATCTTCCAGGAAAGAATATTGGAGTGGGGTGCCATGTCCTACTCCAGGAAATCGTCCTGACCCAGGGATCAAACCCACGTCTCCTGCATCCCTGCTTTGCAGGCGGATTCTTTACCACTGCGCCACCTGGGAAGCCAAACCATAGCTTCTTTTATGATTTTTGTTACTATTATTATGCCAGTTATTATTTTGTTACTATTATTATGCCAATTATTAAGATGTTACAGAAAAGCCCGAATGAACTTTTTGATCACGTCATGACTATGCTTAGTCCTCCTACAGTGATTCTGGTCATCATCCCTGAGCCCCTGCCCAGTGTAAGGCTCTGTGCTGTGTCCTCCAAGGGTTACAGAGATGACCGGGAGGCTTCTCACTCGTGCAGGCAGCACACGTTCCCCGACACCTGCTGTGTACTAGGCCTGTGCTGGGCCTTCTGCACACAGAGGTGTAAGCGGCAGTCACTGAACTCAAGGCGCTCACAGCTCTGGTGGGGGGACAGCTTGGTAAACAGATGCTTACAGTGGGTAGGAGGCGTATTTTGGTGTAAGCAACTTTGCAATAATAACCACAATGCTAGGCAGTACAGTTACAATTCAGTTGCTTAGTCGTGTCCGACTCTTTGCAATCCCATACCGCAGCATGCCAGGCCTCCCTGTCCATCACCAACTCCCAGAGCTTGCTCAAACTCACATCCTTTGAGTCGGTGACGCCACTGAATCATCTCATCCTCTGTCGTCCCCTGCAGAGAATGGACAAAAAATATACTCCTAAATAACAGAGAGTTTTTTGTAGATGGAGAGATGGGGAATGACTCTAATTTCCTCTCTCCTTTTTCTTATATTTATCTCAGTGACTGTTGAATTAAGAAAACTTGTTTAAAAAAATTAATGACAGCACAAGGAAGTTAATGATAAGTGCTCCAAGAGTTTCTTGGCATGTTTAAGGGATCAGGAATGGCTTTTTAGTGGGTTGGGAATGCAGGTCACACAGAGGCGAGGAGAAGGGCATTGCAGTGATGAGAACCGTGTGGGCAGAGGTGCTGAAAGGAGAAGGGGGTGAGCTTCAGGCTGTGTGTCCAGGGGAGGAATGGGAGCTAAGTGTGGACCCCAGCTCGGGAGGCACACGAGGCTGGCATCTTCGTAAACCCGCAGAATGCCCCTTCGTGCCTTGTCTTCGTTCTTCACACCTAGCCCGCAGTCACTGGCTTTGTCCTCTGCCCTCTGACATCCCCCCACAGCCCGCTGACTAGAGCTCTTTTGTGTTGAAGGTTTTTAGGTCAAGCCTCACAGATGTATGACTCCTCTCTGATCGCCAGTGTGGGCTACATTCTGTCCACCACCGTGGCCATCACAGCAGGTGAGCATGCGGTCGCCAGATTTCTGTCTTCCGCCTCGACAGCAGGTTTGTTACCCTGGGGTCCGGGGAGGGAGCGCCACCTCCGTCAGAAGGCCAATTCTGCTGAGCTGTTCTGCCCATCACAGTTGTAGATGGTCTCATGGGAAAAGAGAGACCTGGGTTTTCACCACAGCACAGACACAGAGCTGTGTGGCTCTGGGAAAATCACTTCACCTCTCTGAGCCTCAGTTCCACATTCATAAAATGGGATACTTTCCTCCTAGAATTGAAATATGAACGTGTTAGTTGCTCACTCACATCTGACTCTTTGCGACCCCATGGACTATAGCCTGATAGGCTCCTCTGTGTCCATGGAATTCTCTAGGCAAGAATACTGGACTGGGTAGCCATTCTCTTCTCCAGGAGATCTTCCCCACCCAGGGATCGAACCAGGGCTCCTGCACTGCAGGCAGATTCTTTACTGTCTGAGCCACCAGGGAAGCCTAGAATTGAAATATGTATAGTCCAAATGTCCCTTACTTTGTACTGCTTGTGCCAGGTTTTATTAACAATTTTTACCCTCATCTGCTAATTCCACAGCCCCCACTGGCCAAGTGACCACATATTTCCTCTATATAATTTTTAGAGATCATTTATATATATATATACACACACACACACACACAATTTTATATATACATATAAAACAAGTACTCAATAAGTGATTTTCATTATTACACTCCGCTTTTCTTCTATTTCACCTCCATATTTTTGTTTCTTTTTCTTTCTGAGGTGGCTTCAGAGGCTAAAGACGTATCAGAGTTTGTTGTTTGTAAGAAGCAGTGGTGACTAAACTTTTCAGAGTAAAAAGACCAGTAAGAGCCAGTGTGCCTCCCCTTGCGGAAGGCCCAGCGGTACAGCCGTCTGCTTTGCCCTGCAGTATGTTCAACTGGTGCCCAGACCTTGCTTACAGAGATCAGGATAGGAGGGCATACAGCCTGCCAAGCCTGTGCCATGAGCGGGACCAGGGATTGAGTAGGGCTTGACCCAGAGCAGCTGGAAAGCTAACCTCATGTGGATCCCGTGGAAGTTTCAGTCATGGTCAATGACTTCAATCCAGGCAAGGTTGAAAGGAATATGAACACCGCGGTTGAGCTGGGAGTCTAGCGGGAGCTCTGGGTGCAGCAAGAGGCGAGCAGGGTGGGGGAGTGAGGGGGTGCAGAGTGGTGAGATGAGTCCAGACTGACGCCGGCTGCAGGGTGAGGGCAGCAGGCCCTTGGCACTTCCACGCCACAGGGCGTGACATCTGCCAACCGCATGAGGCTGGAAAGCTCCAACGGCTTAACCACAAAGCCTTGGTTTTCCATCTTAAGAAAGATGAGGGAGGAGAGTTGCATAAAAACTGCTGAGTAAGGTTCTTGGCTCATAGTGTCATGTCACGGGGGGATGCCGGGTGAAGGGTACGCGGGAACTCTGTGCTGTTCCTTTACATCTGTTACTAATACTATTTCAAAAGAAAAAGAAAACAAAGTGGAGGTAAGAGGGACGGAAGGAGAGGAAAGGACAATCTGTTCTCCCAAAGGGCTTTTGGTCCACTCTTCAATACCTTAGCGGGCGCAGGCCTGGTATGTTGGGTCCCTTTGGTTTCCTGCAGGGAGGGCAGGCCACCAAATGCTAGGCAGACTGGCCAGCAGGTGATCTGAAAAGAGCTCACTTGTATTTTCCACTCTTCGCTGCTCAGGCGCCGTCTTCTACCTGGACTTCCTCGGGCAGGACGTGCTGCACGTCTGCATGTTTGCACTGGGGTGAGTCCTGTCCTGCCCCACCCCTGCCCCCGTATTGCAGGCAGGTT
>NW_011495069.1:7051525-7066792 GCF_000754665.1 Bison bison bison
CCTTCGAGCCAGAGGAACAGCTGGCCGTGGGAGCTTTGTCCCCAGAGGTGAGCGTTTCGCCCCCTAAAGCGTTTTATTTTTCCTCACTTCTCTTTTGGGCTTTCATCTCCTTGTCATTTCGAACACATCACATTTTGACCCGTGAAAAGACTCTCAGCCTCACCTCCGATCAAAGAAATGCATATTGAAAAAGAATTTTAATAAAAAGAAATACAGATCGAAACTACACAGAAAAGTGAAGTCGCTCAGTCGTGTCCGACTCTCTGCGACCCTGTGGACTGTAGCCTCCAGGCTCCTCCATCCATGGGATTTTCTAGTCAAGAGTACTGGAGCAGGCTGCCATTTCCTCTCCAGGGAATCTTCCTGACCCAGGGATCGAACCCAGGTCTCCCACATTGCAGGCAGATGCTTTACCATCTGAGCCACCAGGGAAGCCCCAAGATGCCCACAACACGCCACGGTTTTGCAAGATCTAACAGGATGGGTAATTTCACACGTTGGTGAGAGGAGGAGACCAGCTGTCTGCCACAGTGAGAAGTTCTTTGATGTGGGAGGACAGTTTGGCAATGTCAGCAATGCTTTTTTCTTTTTAATTTTCAGTTGGAGGATAATTGCTTTACAATGTGTGTTAGTTGGTATTGTACAACAGTGTAAATCCCTTCCCTCTTGAGCCTCCCTTCCACCACCACGCCCCTCCCACCCCTCTAGGCCATCACAGAGCACTGAGCTGAGCTCTCTGTGCTGCACAACGGCTTCCCACCAGCTATTTATTTTACACACGGTGGTAGCCTATATATGTCAATGCTACTCTCAGTTAGTGAGATGTTTAAGTGAGCATGCCTCTTGTTGCAGCTTTCCATTTCTAATCATTTATCTCGGAAAAGTAATTGAAATGGGGCATAGAGGCACATGTATAAGGGTGTTTATTCATTTTGAAATCAATGGTATACACACATAATTGAAAGCAACCTAAATGCCCATCAGTAAAATACAAGTTAAATAAATCACACTGGGGTGGGGAGGATAGAAATGACTCCTCTGTTGACCTGGGTGGTGATCCCACAAGTGTGTGCACAGGCAAGATTCACTGAGCTCCACATTTCAAGACTGTGCATTTTGTTGCATGTAAATTATACCTCAACTTTTAGAAAGTGTGCTTGTTTATCTAAATTCTGGAGAAAAGAACAAAACAAAATGAAAAGACTGGAGACTCTGGAAGAATATACACCTATGTTGTGGACTGGGGTTTGTACAGGGACTTTGCAGTTTTTACTTTCTCTATTCCTGTACTGGTTGAATTTAGGCTATAAAGCAATTTTTAATTAAAAAACAACAACAACAACAACACACTTTTAAAGGCAGAGGACTGAGATGCAGGGTAAGTGGAGGTGAAGAATTGTGAGGGTTTGGCCCAAGAGAACCTGGTTTGTTCTGATTGAGGCTTGTGTGGGCCACACGGCCTGTGGGTATTCACCTCCCATTTGCTCTCTGCTGATCCCAGGCCTGGCCACTTCTCAGGGCCATTCAGCAATGAATCCTGCTCTGCAGCTTGAACCCACCTTGTCCCTTTCTCCCATTACCTGTGTTTGAGTGCATCCCTCCAGCCTCACTCTGGCCTTGCTTCTCTTCCTCCCTCGTGTGTTCACCAGGTGCCTCATCGCGTTCTTGGGCGTCTTCTTAATCACACGGAATAGGAAGAAGGCCATTCCCTTCGAGCCCTATATTTCCATGGATGCCATGCCAGGTAACGTCAAATCCCACGTGTCTAGCTGGCCAGCCCATCCGCATAGAACGACTGCTACTTTCTATTTAAAAAGAGACAGCCGGCCTCTGGGTTTGGTTACAGGGAAGATGTGCTGTGCTATTATGGTGTGACTGTCTCTCTCTCTTTTTTGTTTTTAGTTTTTTGTTTAATCTCGGTTTGCAAAAGAGGAGGCAATGGCTAAGGCACCTCGATTGGTTTTGAGCACATCTTGTCAGTTGTCATGTCTACTGGGGGATCTTTTAAAGACCATCCTGATTCACCCTGGGTATAATTATGACCCCCAGCACGAGACTTCCTGCCTACAAAAGGAAAAATCCATTCATCTCAGTGGAATGGAATGATCAGAGAGGGGAAGGAAAACAGGAGGATTGAAATTCAAATACCGTAACTTCATTCCTCAGGTTCACATGGAAGTAGATTGTTCTGGAAAGCCTAATACCACAGGGAGCTCAGGGTTCACACCAAGAAGCACACGTTCACACAGGAGGAATGTAAATGTACGAATCAGCCGAATACTGCACAGAAGGGAGTGGTAGGGCTTTGGAAAACTGGACAGTCCTTTCCAGCCTCAGGGGATTCAGGTGAGACGTTTAGGATGTTGGCCCAGCCCCGTCCAGATTTGCTGGTCTCAATTCGGGATGCAAGTGACCACTAGCTTTCACACTTTAACTCAAATTTAATTTTTATTTTAGATATAGGAGATGGAACTCTCTCCAAAACATAATCTCCTACCTTCCATTAAGACAGTCTCATGAAAATACAATTGCAGTGATGGTATAGAATTCTCCTTAATAAAGCACTTGTGAGGCAGGCATGTGCTCAGGGCTGACCGAGGTGCCCCTGATCTAATTGGCCCAGGATTTATGTGTCTACTTTTTATATTATTTCCTCATCTCTTGCTATTAAGCTGTTGTCTGTTGTTCTTGCTGTTACCAGCCTGCCTGTTAATAGCAACGCTGTGTCAATCTTCTCATTTGACCCAAGTTGTGCAAATTGCATATAAAATTAAATAAGCTCTGAGTTGGGGCCTTAAGGTTTCTCCTAGGAGTTAAATGCATGAGCTTTGGTGCATGGACCTTTGAAACATGTAATCTGGCTGCTCAGATGCCTTTTTTGCTTACTTCCTTGTTTCTCGGCTGTGTTCCGGATAGATGAGGGCGCTGGATAGCTGAATTCCAGATAGGTGAGGTGTCAACTCTGTGTGTGTGTGTGTGTGTGTGTGTGTACATGTGTGTTGTGTATTTTAAACCGTGTGTGTGTATACATCTATATAAGTATCTGCATATGTATATATACCAGATGTGTTTTCTGGTAGAAGATAGAAGGTAACCTAAGGTAACCGTAGATATCCACATGCTATGATCTGTTTGTGGGTGTGGCTCTCGCTTTCTCTTTGTGCCTCATGACCTGTGGGAAGTTGGATGTTGGAGAAAGGAGACCCTGCCCTCCTGCCATGGCATGTCAGGACTGAGGAGGCCTGGGTTCTGTACTATGAGGTGGAGCATGGGCTTGAGTTCAGATGACCTGGATCCAAATCCCATCTCCCGTATCTCAGTGGGATAGTACGTTAAAGGTCCCTTGCACAATGTTTGGGATATGGTAGATGCCTGGTTCAATTTCACTTTACTTTTGCTTTAAAAAAAACTTTGAAATTTCCAAACCTTTGTTTGACCTGATGCCAGGTAGAACAAGAAGAAAACCCTTAAACAGAGTTTCCTTTCCAGCTGCTTGGTTTCCCTGGTCAGCATCAGGACCTTCCTGGCTTTTGGTCTCACCAGATTGACATCTTCACAACCAACCAGTAGCCACCATTCAAGAGGAATTCAAGTTCCAGAGATTCAGTCTATGTCACAGTTGTGAGAGGCTTTTAATAATTCCAGAACCTGCAAGACTTCTAGAAAATGAGAAGGAGAAAAACAGTCCCTGACAGCAAGGAACTGGCCTGGTTCTCATGGTTGGGCCTTGGGGCTCCTGGTTGAACATAGACCATTTCACAGAACTTCAGCGTCAGATGAGGATGTTCTGTGACCATGTTGGATCAAAACACAAATAGGACCACACCACTATCACGTCCAAACACAGACAAAACATGAACCATTGTCTGGACGATAAAGACCAACCATCCACCTAACATGAATGACTCCTGGTTCTTTACCAATCACAGTTTTAGTCTCCATCTCGTCTTCTTTCCTTCTAGATAACAATCATTAAGATCCCCATTTATAGAATTAGCCCCACTTCCTGACAACATCTAATCCAAAGCAAAGCCCTGCTTCCTAAAACCCTCCTAACATCACCCTTCCCAACCCTGATCCTATAATAGTTTCTTTTTGATACCCACTTACTGAAACAGTTCCCCATGTTATACATCTCCTTCACTGCCATGAGTCAAGAAACCCAAATGTGTTAGACTGTACTTGTATTCCTGGTAGGTTTGGGCTGGAGAGCATTGACAAAGCTAAACTCTGCCTGTGAAGCCAACTCCCTTCTCTGAGAAATAGGCATCCCCTCATCTCCTCCAATTTCCTCCCCAAAATCCAAACTACACACTTTCAACTGTACCCTTCAAATTCTCATCAGCCAGGGCTTATGTGGGTGAAGGCAAAGGGCCTCCCACAGACCAGGACTTCCCAGGCTGTTAGTAGAATAGGTGAAGAGCAAGGGCTTTGGTGTCAGATCCCAGTTCTGTCTCTCATTGCTGTGTGTCCTTGGGCAAGTTACTTCACCTCTCTGAATCTGTGTTCTTACCCATAAAAGGAGGATAGTAGCATATTTCTGTCCTAGGATTTGGGGGGACTGAGGTCTGTAGGGAGCCCAGACAGCAGTCTGGTTAAGGGCATAGGCTTCAGAATTTAAACCACTGAATCTGAACCCTATAACTTCCACTTACTAGCTTGTGACCTCAGGCAATCTCCTTAACCTCCAACTGCCTCATTTTCCTAAATAAATAGTTGTGAGAATCAAATGAGAGAAAACTTTATAACGTTATAACATTATGATGTCTGCCACCAACTAAATGCTCAGCCCCTTTATATAATGCCAGTAACATTATTGCTCTTATTGTTACTGTTTAAAGCACTTAGCCCAGTGCATCAGGCATAAGAAGCAGTCAGATGTCAGCTGTTATTATCATCATAGTTTCATGGGAAGCAATTTGCATTCAGAATTTTTATTACTTAACCAAGGGGCAAGATAATTTAAAGTGTCTTAATTCCCTCCCAGGAAAAAGAATTGGCCTCAGAGGAGGCCAGGTCCCACCTGACTAGGGGAATTATAGAGTACATTTAAAGGAATTAACAACTAAGATATTTGCCCTCAAATAAAAGTAGAAATTCAATATCAATGTGCCCATAAGTAATAAGAAAAACCACACCTGACCCTGTATGTGGATCAGGGATGATAATGTCAAAACTCTCCCTCTGAGCATCATGATATCTGTGTGTCACGTATCTGTGACACAAAAGTTATCCTCTTAACAGTATAATGAAATTTTTCTGGATCCTGATCTAAATCAGCAGTAAAGTGTGGCATCTACCACGTTCAAAGCACAGTGCTGGTTCCCCTCTGTCCCAGACATTCCCACCTCCTTCGAAGCCAACCAGTGGTTCCTCTTGACAGTGGCTGGCCTGTGTGCATATTTCCTGAAGATTCATCCCTTGTTGCTTAGCAACTGTAGTATTTCTAGTGTGTATTTATGGGCGTTCTTTTTTTCAATCTAAAGCATTCAGGAAATTGACAATGCACACGATTAGCTCCTGAGCACCATAGTTAGTCCATGATGGGATAGACCCAGCCTCCTTTGGCTCCCTTATCACATAATGATTTGGGGGGATGGATTTTGTTTCAGGTATGCAAAACATGCATGACAAGGGGGTGACCGTCCAGCCTGACCTCAAAGCTTCTTTTTCTTACGGGGCCCTGGAAAACAACGACAACATTTCTGAGATCTACGCTCCTGCCACACTGCCCGTCATGCAGGAAGAACATGGCTCCAGAAATGCCTCTGGGGTTCCCTACCGCGTCCTGGAACACACCAAGAAGGAGTGAGCCCGCCTTGAAGGAGACCCCTTTCCTCTATTCACAGCTGCTCAAGCGGTACTGACAGTGGTTCAATCCTTAATTCTAAAACTTGCCTTTCAAGTCTTTTTTTTTTTTTTTTTTTAATCCACGAACTCTGTAGACGAACATCTCAAAAAGCCTTTGCCTCAGACAAAGAGTAGATTACCTTGGTCCTGGAAATTTCAAATGATGAGGCTGGGAGTGGGGTGATGAAAGCAGTGTTCTAGGGAGGCAGGACAGTTCAGCCTCTGCCTGCTTTAGCCCAAGCAGACTTGGAAAGCCTTCCTCATCCGCGGACGGTACCTGGGCTTTCCCAGGCATGACCAAGGGTGGCCATGTTCTTCAGAGCTAAAGCCAGGCAGAGGTTCTGCCCCTACTTTCCAAATCCACTGAAAGGCTGGAAAGCTCTAGATCTAGTCTTCCCTCACCTCATGTGCAGCACCGATCTCTACCCACCTCCCTCTTGAGTCTGTACTTGTGATAACCTTCGTGTCACCTTCTCGTGGCATGGTGAGCCAGCCCCAGCTGTCACATTCTGTCACTCACCGGTAAGGAGTTCACATCTGCTTTCTGAGTGTCTGTGCCTCTCCAGGGAAGATGTGCTTGATGTGTTTGTACTGGGTTCTTTCTGGAAACTAATTTGATTCTGGTTCTGCTGCTTATTTTTTGCCCTCAAGGGAACTGAGAAATTAAGAGAAGGGAAAGAATAAGAAAGAGTAGGAGTGATGAGACTTCAGCCCTTAAAGGAAGAAAAATCCCTTTTCATTTGACAAGAGGTGACTGCATCACTTATCAAAGGACAGACAGACAATCTGGGTGTTTTGTGTTGTATTTTCCTGTACACCAGTGCCCTCTGGGAAAACTAGGGGGGTGGAGCGGGGAGGTGCTTATTTTAGAGATAGCCTTGCTCACTTCTCCTCCATCCTCTCCTGTATTGATCGACTAACCAAGCTTGAGTCATTGGCTAACTTTCTTGGGGTCAATAGACTCTTTGGGTCCCCATACACATACATCCTCGAGAAGCAGGAATTCTCAGAAATGGGGCTGCTGCCGGCTGGCTGCATACACAGCTGTCTTCCCTTAGGCTGACTGTATACTTCTGAGAATAGCAGCTAAAGTTCTGTAAACTTTAATGAGAGTAAGGATCCCTTAGGGAATTTATTTTAAATGCAGATTCCCACACCCCAACCTCAGATTAAGTGGGACTGGGACCAGGCCCAAGCATTGCATTCTTGGGACTTTCCTGGTGGTCCACCGGTGAAGACTCCACACTTTCAATACAGGGGGCACAGGTTGGATCCCTGGTCCAGGAACTAAGATCCCACAAGCCGAGTCGCGCAGCCAAAAAAAAAGAGTCTGCGTTCTGAACTGGCAGCGTAGGTGATTTTGAGGCTGGTAATCCAAGTATCACACACCTTAAAAGTCTAATAACTGAGAGAGCCAGTCTGCTAAAATCCTGACACCCCCACACCCAACCCACCCCCCGGTGGAAAGCTGGAACTATCATTCCTTGTTTCCTCTTGGGGGTGCATTTGGCAGGCTCAATAATCCCCATAGGATCCGTGGCATTTCTCCATCCAGTGATTACCTCTTAGAACTGCACTTCCTGCTTCTCTAGGCAGCCTTGAGCTAACAGGCAAGATAACAGTGTTAACAGACCAGTGTTGATAGATCATTAACCTTTATGGATTGTGCTTAATACCGATTTAGTACCTTGTCTTTGAAGCTGGTGTTTGTTGCCTGGGATAACCAGTTCTGTATTGTGTCTTACATGCCCAGGAAGGCAACAGACAATGGCTTTTTTTTCCCCTTTAGGATAGGTATCAACTCAGTTCAACAATGTTTGTGAGACACTGATTATATGTTAAACATTTGGACGGTGAGGGCTACAAATAATAAGACCTGATTTCTGCCCTCCAAGCCAGCAGCAAGAGACACAAATATGTGGTCAACTATGACAGGGCAGGCCGAGTGTGATAGCGGACCACAGAAAATGACAGTTACGGAGGCCCGCTAAAGGCAGGCCCTGAGCCCAGAACTGGGTATTCAGGATTGGAGATGATTTTGGCTAGACTCCCTGGTGGGTGGCAAATCTAGCTAAGATTTGAGCAAAACGTAGCCAGTAAAGTGATCACCCCCAGGCAGGGGGGCCAACATTTGCAAAGGCACAGAGATGGGTTGGGGTGGGGGCAAAGGAAGAGCCAGGGTAGGTGATGGGAGATTAGCCTGCAAAGATCAGCAGTAAGAGGTAGAATCATGGAGAAACTTGAAGGCCTGGCTGAGGAGTTTAAAGCGTATCCTAGAGAACACAGGAGCCACTGATGGTTCATGAGGGCGAGAACGGCAGATTGGAAAGGAGGCTTTATGCAGAGCAGAGGAAGAATTGGAAGGGGTGATAAAAGTCAGTGTTCCAGGTCAGGCTGCGCGCCTGCAAAACAAAACACAAAAGGGGAATTAAAATCCCTTTTCACTGCTACTCATATTTTCCCGATGATGTTTCCAATGTGGGTCGTGGACCAGGAAGGGATGTGAGGGTGGAGTGGATGGAAGAAAGGTAAGCAAGGAGGCCATTTAAATGTGTCGGACCCAGGTGATCAGCCGGCACCTTGTAGCCCCCAGCCTCACACTGTCATCTGCCCTTTGTTTGGTGACGTCTTTTGGAGTCAGGCAGGAGTGACGAATGGATACAAGCGCGCTGTAATCCTCGGTCAGCCGACGATCGTGGGTTCAGCGCCACCCGGGAGCTACTGCTGGAGCCTGGGCAGCATCTGCCTCCAGGTTTAGGATAACAGCATCATCTTACGAGGCGGAGTACAGGAGGGCTGGGCAGAGCTGCTGCCGGAGTGGAAGCCAGGGGAAGTCACGTGGTCCCAGGAAGAACAGCTGATGTGGAGCCATGGCACCCAGAATTCTGACTGTGGTCTTGGGCTGGCATCTCCCAGTCTATGTGCCGAGTGTAAATGGACTGTTTGCCGGTGACCAATAAGCAGCACTTGCTGTTAGGATGGGGGACAAGGACATCCATTTTCCATCCGCAGCCCTGATTCTTTGTTTCTCTCATGGTCCTCACATCCCCAAACCCTCTCAAAGGCTCCAAGCAACGTGACATGTCCCAGCAGCATCCCGTTCCCTGCCACCAGCACGTAAGGCAAGGTCACCAAACTTGGGTTTCAACTTTCCAGTTGTTCTCCAGCTTCCTCTGCCCGCCCCACTCCGTCCCCCTCTCCTAAAGACTGGGATTCTGGAGTCCCTACTCAGACATCAACATCAGTTCACAGATGGGCACCTGCAGCTTTTAAAGAGAGCTTAGCCCCACTCCACCGGCCCCCCACCCCTCCCATGGAGCTGCAGGTCTGAAGATGCCATCACATGAAGCCTCAGGTGGTGGGAGGGTTTTGCAGGGTGGAACTGGATGCTGGGTAGACGAGGGTGAATCAACCTCTCTCCGTCGCTTTGCTGGTGGAAACCAAGCAGCTGGATGGCACAGCGTGGCAACGAGATGCCCAGCAGGGTAGTGTTGGGGAACCTCCAACCTGCAGCCTTGCGAATCCCAAATCCGGTCCCACACTGGCTGGTAGGCATACTGATTCTACTGTGTGTTTCTCTGAGAAGTTGTGTAAGTGAAGTCACCTTAGACTATATTCTATGGGGATGCTCACATTTTGTTAATTTAATGACTAATGTATGGCATGTTCTTATTTTTCAAAAAGGTGTGTGCTAGGTACAAATAACATTATGAAGTGGTATTTAATTAAAAACAAAATCCACATGACACCTGTTGGGTTTGGGTCTTTCATTTGATTAATACTTTCTAGAGTTGCCTGCCTCAGTGCTGTCCAGCAAAACTTCCTGCCGCGACAGAAATGTTCTGTGTCTGCTGCCCAAATGGCAGCCACTATCCACATGTGGCTATGAAGCATTTAGATGTGGGGATGAAACCTAGGAATTGGGTTTTTCATTTGATTTAAATTCAGTTCCCTGAAATATCCCCATATATAGCTAGTAGCCACTGTAGGAACAGTGCAGATCTAGAGGTGCCCAGGATTGCAGTTAAGGATGAATTAAGCACTCTTTTTTTTTGTAGTGGTGAAGAGTATGGACTCTATGGCCACTCTGCTTGGGTTTGGTTCTTGGCTCCACTACTTATTAGCTGTGTGGTACTGAACAAGTTGGTTAAATTCTTTGTGCCCCATATGTAATACCAGGATAGTAACAGTAGCTTTCTAAGGGTTATTATGAGGATTAGGTGAAGTAATAGATGTAAAGTCTTAAAACTATGTCCAGCACTCTGGACATAGTACACTCTCCATCAGGACACTATATTACACTGACCAGTGGTTTTCCTGTTTACTTATTCACTTCGGGATGGTGGTTTAGCCGCTAAATTGTGTTTGACTCTTTGTGATACCATGGACTGTAGCCCGCCAGGTTTTCTGTCCATGGATTTCCCAGGCAAGAATACTGCAGTGGGTAGTCATTCCCTTCTCCAGGGGATCTTCCTGACCCAGGAATTGAACTCCAGTCTCCTGCTTGGCTGGTGGACTCTTTACCACTGAGCCACCTGGGAAGCCTTATTCCCTTTGAAATTGTATAGTGAACACTTGCGACTTTTCTTAGGTAATTCCAAGCACGTGTGTCTTTCTTCATTCTGAGTTTCCAATCTGTAAGGCAGGTGTGGAATAGTGCCTAAACATTTATATCTGCACACACACAGAATAATGTGTACCCATATATTAACAAGCACTTATATGGCACAATGGAGAAGGCAATGGCACCCCACTCCAGTACTCTTGCCTGGAAAATCCCATGGATGGAGGAGCCTGGTGGGCTGCAGTCCATGGGGTTGCAAAGAGTCAGACACGACTGAGCGACTTCACTTTCACTTTTTACTTTCATGCATTGGAGAAGGAAATGGCAACCCACTCCAGTGTTCTTGCCTGGAGAATCCCAGGGATGGAGGAGCCTGGTAGGTTGCCGTCTATGGGGTCACACAGAGTCGGACATGACTGAAGCGACTTAGCAGCAGCAGCAGCAGTATATGGCACAAACTATACTAAGACCTCATGTACATCTCAATTATTTTTTATAACAATTCCATGAGGTAACTTTTAATATTATCCCCATTTTACAGATGAAGAAACTGAGACTCAGGTCATATAACCGGTAAGTAGTAGAACCAGGATTTGAGGCCAGAACTGCCTCCAAAACTTGAGCTCTCTACTCCTCTGCTGCACTGCCTTTCCTGCCGTGTGGTTGGCTTCCACGGGGTAAGGCCCACCACATGTTAGGATTTCACATCTGAAACGAAGGATAAACAGTCTCGCTGAAGGATGCAGACTTACAGAACAGAAGCTCATCACCTGAGTCTCTCAGGATCACAATGGCAATGTCGCCCATGGCAGGGACACGGCAGTAAAATTCAGAACAGGGCAGTGGGAGGACTTTAGAATTCTCCATGAGTCTCAGACTTTCTGATTTCATAAAACAGTTCAATTTAAAAATAGAGATTGGGGAATTCCCTGGAGGTCCAGTGGTTAGGACTGCAGTTTCACTGCTGAAGGCCGGGGTTTGATCCCTAGTTGGGGAACTAGGATCCTACAAGTCATGTGGCGAAGTCAAAAAAAATAAGAGATTAACGAAGCACTGCCAACTCTTTGTAGTTACTCTTGTTCTCATTAAATTTTTTTTCTGTTATTTGTTTTAACTTTCCTTTGCTAAAGATTTGTTCATTTATTTTTGGCTGTGCTGGGTCTTCTTTGCTGCATGCTGGCTTTCTCTCATTGCAGCGAGCAGGGGGCTACTCTAGTTGCAGGGCTCAGGCTTCTCATTGCAGTGGCTTCTCTTGTTGTGGAGCACTGGCCCTAGAGTACACTGGCTTCAGTGGTTGCAGCACACAGGTTCTAGAGTGCTGACTCAGTAGTTACGGAGCACGGGCTTAGTTGCCCAGCAGCATGTGGGATCTTCCTGGGGCAGCGACTGAACCAGTGTCTCCTGAATTAGCAGGAAAATTCTTAACCACTGAACCATCATTACCAAAATCTTGGCTCCCTGTCCACCAATGCTAAATAGTAGGCTAGGGCCTCAAGAATTGTGCCCCCCTCTCTTGGGAATAAGGAGAGGTTTTTATATCCTCATGAAGGTTTGGATTTTTTTTTTTTCTTTTGCAAAGCTTCAAAACGGTCACAGCTGGCATCAGACAACTCAGCAACCAGGTCTGGTGTCCCTGAAATGATTAACCCATGACCATCTTTCTGAGATGCAGAATGTTACCAGAGAATATAGGGGGAGAAGAATGCCACATGAAGAGTATAATCTATTTGGAGTCAGAGAGTAGTTAATGAAGCTCTGTGAAGAAAAATCTAGCTGCAAGTGTTCGTCAGCAGTAACAGCTAAAAACTAACCAAGACTGTTTAACTGTTTCGGGTTTGTGTGGCTTTATTGTTGTTCAGTCGCTCAGTTGTGTCCAACTCTTTGCGACCCCATGGACTGCATCATGCCAGACTTCCCTGTCCTTCACTATCTCCCAGAGTTTGCTCAAACTCATGTCCATTGAGTCGATGATGCCATCCAACCATCTCATCCTCTGTCACCCCCTTCTCCTCCTGCCCTCAATCTTTCCCAGCATCAGGGTCTGTTTGGCTGGTATGGCCAAAGGCTGTTCGCCAATTTCTGTTATGGTTCCATAGAATCATAAAATCTAAATAGAGGTTGGCAAAGAATCACTAACTCTTTTTGTGGTTAATCTTGTTCTCTTTAATATTTTTAATTTTTTATTAGTTTACTACAAAATAAATTCAGCTTTCTTTCAAACAAATAAACAACAACAGGAAAGAAAAGAAACTATGGCCCAAGTCCTGTTCAAGAGAAAGACTGTGTTTGGTATAGACGTGCCAGTGTTCCTTCATAGTCTTGTTAAATATAATAATGCAACTAGCATTAAGGTTGTCAATATAAACAAATGCAAACCAAAAAAAGAATCTTTTTTTTTCGTTGTGAGGCTATAACTCCTGGAGACAGTGAATGACAGGGAAGCCTGGAGTGTTGCAGTTCATGGGGTCACAAAGAGCTGGACATGACTGAGCAACTGAGCAACAACAAAGATATCCCTGCAGGAGCACAGTTAGTTCTGTGAAGATCGCGCAGGTGCTATAGGCTAAATGTTAGTGCCCCCACCCCGCTCCCCCAGTTCATGTGTTGAAACCTAATCCCCAGTGTGATGCTTTTGGAGGTGGGGTTTGGAGGAAGTGATTAGGACATGAGGTTGGAACCCTCATGAATGGGATCGTTGTTCAGTCTCTCAGTTGTGTGTCTGACTCATTGTGACCCCATGGACTTCAGCACTCCAGGCTTCCCTGTCCTTAACCATCTCCCAGATCTTGCTCAAACTCATGTCCATGGAGACGGTAGTGCCATCTAGCCATCTCATCCTCTGTCGTCCCCTTCTCCTCCTGCCTTCAATCTTTCCCAGCATCAGGGTCTTTTCTAATGAGTCACTTCTTCACATCAAGTGGCTAAAGTACTAGAGCTTCAGCTTCAGCATCAGTCTTTCCAATGAATATTCAGGCTTGATTTCCTTTAGGATGGACTGATTGGATCTCCTTGCAGTCCAAGGGACTCTCAAGAATCTTCCCCAGCACCACAGTTAAACAGCATCAATTCTTCAGCACTCAGCCTTCTTTATGGTCCAACTCTCACATCCATACAGGAATACTGAAAAAAACCATAGATTTGACTAGATGGACCTTTGTCGACAAAGCAATGTCTCTGCTCCCATTCACATGAATGGCATTAGTGCTCTTATAAAAGACACCCCAGAGAGTTCCCACCCCCTTCCATCCAGTGAGGACACCAAAAAGACTATGACTATTATACTATTATTTCATTAAAACAGGACATTAACACCAAAATAGTAAGGGCAAAATCTCACAACAAAGGATACTCCTTGAAACTGAATAATTTGGTACATATACACAATGGAATATTCAGTTCAGTTCAGTTGCTCAGTCATGTCCAGCTCTTTGCAACCCCATGAATCTCAGCATGCCAGGCCTCCCTGTCCATCACCAACTCCCGGAGTTCTCTCAAACTCATGTCCATCGAGTCGGTGATGCCATCCAGCCATCTCATCCTCTGTTGTCCCCTTCTCCTCCTGCCCCCAATCCCTCCCAGCATCAGGGTCTTTTCCAATGAGTCAACTCTTCACATGAGGTGGCCAAAGTATTGGAGTTTCAGCTTCAGCATCAATCTTTCCAATGAACACCCAGGACTGATCTCCTTTAGGATGGACTGGTTGGATCTCCTTGCAGTCCAAGGGACTCTCAAGAGTCTTCTCCAGTACCACAGTTCAAAAGCATCAATTCTTCAGCGCTCAGCTTTCTTCACAGTCCAACTCTCACATCCATACATGACCACTGGAAAAACCATAGCCTCGATGGACCTTTGTTGGCAAAGTAATGTCTCTGCTTTTGAATATGCTGTCTAGGTCATAACTTGGTCGTAACATTCCATCCAAGGAGTAAGCGTCTTTTAATTTCATGGCTGCAATCACCATCCGCAGTGATTATTTCATGGTTGCAATCACCATCTGCAGTGATTTTGGAGCCCAGAAAAATGAAGTCAGCCACTGTTTCCACTGTTTCCCCATCTATTTGCCATGAAGTGATGAGATGAGATGCCATGATCTTAGTTTTCTGAATGTTGAGATTTAAGCCAACTTTTTCACTCTCCACTTTCACTTTCATCAAGAGGCTTTTTAGTTCCTCTTCACTTTTTGCCATAAGGGTGGTGTCATCTGCGTATCTGAGGTTATTGATATTTCTCTGAAAATCTTGATTCCAGCTTATGCTTCATCAGCCCAGCGTTTCTCATGATGTACTCTGCACATAAGTTAAATAAGCAGGGTGATAATATACAGTTGGAACCAGTCTGTTGTTCCATGTCCAGTTCTAACTGTTGTTTCCTGACCTGCATACAGGTTTCTCAAGAGGCAGGTCAGGTGGTCTGGTATTCCCATCTCTCTCAGAGTTTTCCACAGTCTGTTGTGATTCACACAGTCAAAGGCTTTGGCATAGTCAATAAAGCAGAAATAGATGTTTTTCTGGAACTCTCTTGCTTTTTCCATGATCCAGCGGATGTTGGCAATTTGATCTCTGGTTCCTCTGCCTTTTCTAAAACCAGCTTGAACATCTAGAAATTCATGGTTCACATATTGCTGAAGCCTGGCTTGGAGAATTTTAAGCATCACTTTACTAGCTTGTGAGATGAGTGCAATTGTGCAGTAGTTTGAGTATTCTTTGGCATTGCCTTTCTTTGGGATTGGAATGAAAACTGACCTTTTCCAGTCCTGTGGCCACTGCTGAGTTTTCCAAATTTGCTGGCATATTGAGTGCAGCACTTTCACAGAATCATCTTTCAGGATTTGAAATAGCTCAACTGGAATTCCA
>NW_011495069.1:7066906-7067363 GCF_000754665.1 Bison bison bison
CAGTTCTTCTGTGTATTCTTGCCACCTCTTCTTAATATCTTCTGCTTCTGTTATGTCCCTACCATTTCTCTCCTTTATTGAGCCCATCTTTGCATGAAATGTTCCCTTGGTATCTCTAGTTTTCTTGAAGAGATCTCTAGTCTTTCCCATTCTATTGTTTTCCTCTATTTCTTTGCATTGATCGCTGAGGAAGGCTTTCTTAGCTCTCCTTGCTATTCTTTGGAACTCTGCAATCAAAGGGGTATATCTTTCCTTTTCTCCTTTGATTTTCATTTCCCTTCTTTTCACAGCTATTTGTAAGGCCTCCTCAGACAGCCATTTTGCATTTCTTTTCCATGGGGATGGTCTTGATTCCTGTCTCCTGTACAGTGTCATGAACCTCCGTCCATAGTTCATCAGGCACTCTATCAGATCTAGTCCCTTAAATCTATTTCTCACTTCCACTGTATAGTCATAA
>NW_011495069.1:7067463-7070726 GCF_000754665.1 Bison bison bison
AGTACCTGAATGGTCTAGTGGTTTTCTCCACTTTCTTCAATTTCAGTCTGAATTTGGCAATAAGAAGTTCATGATCTGAGCTACAGTCAGCTCCCAGTCTTGTTTTTGCTGACTGTATAGAGCTTCTCCATCTTTGGCTGCAAAGAATATAATATATAGTATAAAGAATATAATATAGTCTGATTTCGGTGTTGACCATCTGATGATGTCCATGTGTAGTGTCTTCTCTTGTGTTGTTGGAAGAGGGTGTTTGCTATGACTAGTATGTTCTCTTGGCAGAACTCTATTAGCCTTTGCCCTGCTTCATTCTATACTCCAAGGCCAAATTTGCCTGTTACTCCAGGTGTTTCTTGACTTCCTACTTTTGCATTCCAGTCTGCTATAATGAAAAGGATATCCCCTATAATGAAAAGGACCAGGGAGATAGGGAGGGATAAATTAGGAGATTGAAAACAGCAGATATAAACAACTGTATATAAAATAAACAAGGTCCTACTATATAGCACAGGAAACTAGTCAATATCTTATAATAACCTTTAATGGAAATGAAGTGAAAGTTGCTCAGTCCCGTACAACTGTTTGTGACCCCATGGACTGTATAGTCCCTGGAATTCTCCAGGCCAGATTATTGGAATGGGTAGCCTTTCCCTTCTCCAGGGTATCTTCCCAACCCAGGATCGAACCCAGGTCTCCCTCATTGCAGGCAGATTCTTTACCAGCTGAGCCACAAGGGAAGCCCGAGAATACTGGAGTGGGTAGCCTATCCCTTCTCCAGCAGATCTTCCCGACCCAGGAATAGAACCAGAGTCTCCTGCATTGCAGGCAGATTCTTTACCAACTGAGCTATGAGGGAAGCCCCATGATGGAAAAGACGATGAAAAAGAATATGTATATGCATATATATATAACTAAATCACTTTGCTCTACACCAGAAACTAACAGAAGAGGAAGAGGTCAGAGAGCTGACTTGTGCTCTCCCCACCACGTGAGGATATACAAGGAGACGCCTGTAAACCAGGCAGAAGGCACTCAGCAGAGCCTGATCATGACCTTGGACTGCTAACCTCCAGAACTGAGTAACAGTTGATAAGCTCCCCAGTTTATGTTGTTGATAAGCTACCCAGTTTATGATGTTTCGATACTGCAGCCCAAGCTGATTAAGACAGCACATCCTTATCAAGCTTTTCTCTCCACTCTAAACACCCCCTTCCAGGAGATGGCTTTGAGGGTGCCGGGGCTGAAACAACGTTTCTGCTTTGCCAGTTGCTGCTCCCTGTGAAGGAGACTGTGAGGCTGCAGGAGGAAGAAGGGACTTGCTCCTTCCTGTCTGTCTCCTGTTCTAACATAGCCCAGTGACACCGCTTCATTCTAGCACAGCAGCAGCTTCCCCTGGTTTTGCAGTTCTTTCCAACTCCTGCACAACCAGCTTCATGGTAACCTCTTAAAGACATCAGCACCCTCTCCTTAGAGACCTGGGGCCCAGGCCTACTGTATCATCCCATTATATATAGATATTGTACAGCTTTATTGACATATTCACATACTATACAATTCACTCATTTAAGTGTACAATTCAACGATTCTTAGAATACCCGTGGATGTGTGTGACCATCGCCACCACTGCAGGGGTTAATAGGCAGCCATCTGTTGCCCTGGCTAAGCCATGAGAAAATCACCATGGGAAATGATTAAAAGCAAAATACAGCAACGTAACATAACCCAAATAAAAGTAAACTGTGTTGATTGTTGGGGTCGTCATACCCTAAGGAAAAACATAGTGTGGACCTTGGAACACCAGGTCAGCACAATTTCAGAACACTGTTTGTGCATACACTAAGATGTTTTCCCAAGGCATATGTGAGTCTATGACCTCCAGCTAGGTGGAGAAAATAACAAAGATAGTTTAAAGTAATCGATAAAATGGGAGACGTGACTGGGGACGTAGGAGGCTGACTTCATCCGGGAAACAGGAGGCTGACTTCATCGTAGCATAGCAGATATTTCTGCTTGCCAAGACACTAAATAAAAGTGATGTGGCTCCAAGGAACAGAGCTCTTGATCCAAGAGGTCTTGAGTCCCCTGGTCCCATCTTTCAAACTTTAATTCTGTCTCTAGTTTCTTTTACCCAAACTGTGCGTCGACCACTTCCAATCCCTACCTGCTGCTCTGGGTGCAGCTCACCGTTAACTTTAGAACATTTTCATCACCTCAGAGAGAAGCTCTGGGAAAGAAAACCACAGGTGTTGGTAAGGACGTGGAGACGCTGGAACCCTGCGCACTGCTAGTGGGAAGGTAAAATGATGCAGTCACTCTGGAAAACAGTCTGGCGCTTTCTCAAAAATTTTAAAGTAGAGTAACCATATGATCCAGAAATGCCACTTCTGGGTATATACAAAAAAGAACTGAGGCTTCCCTGGCTCAGTGGTAAAGAATCCACCTGGCAATGCAGGAGACATGGGCTCAATCTCTGATCCGAGAAAATCTCACACGTCACAGAGTATCTAAGCCTGTGTACCATGACTACTGAGCCTGTGTCCTAGAGCCTGGGAGCCACAAGTACTGAACCCACATGCGGCAACTACTGAAGCCCGCACAGCCTAGAGCCTGTGCTCTGCAACAAGAGAAGCCACCACAATGAGAAGCCTGTGCATACAACTAGAAAGTAGCCCCTGCTTACCACGACTACAGGGAAGCCTGTGCAGCCAAAAGCAAATAAATAAATGAATACTTTTTAAAAAGGAATTGAAAGCAGGAACTCAGATATTTGAATATACGTGCAGTAGCATTATTCATAATAGCCAAAAGAAGGAATCGACTCAGTGTCCATTGACAGGTGGGTAAACACAATATGGTGTACAGATAAAACAGAATACTATTCAGCCTTATGAGGAAAGAAATTCTGACATGCTGCAATATGGATGAAACTTGAAAACATTATACTAAGTGAAAGAAGCCAGACACAAGAGGACAAATACTGTATGAGTCCACTTACCTAAAGCACTTGCTGCTAAGTCGCTTCAGTCGTGTCCGACTCTGTGCCACCCCATAGACTGCAGCCCACCAGGCTCCCCCATCCCTGGGATTCTCCAGGCAAGAACACTGGAGTGGGTTGCCATTTCCTTCTCCAATGCATGAAAGTGAAAACTGAAAGTGAAGTCGCTCAGTCATGTCCAACTCTAGTGACCCCATGGACTGCAGCCTACCAGGCTCCTCCGTCCATGGGATTTTCTAGGCAAGAGTACTGGAGTGGGTGCCATTGCCTT
>NW_011495069.1:7070828-7080698 GCF_000754665.1 Bison bison bison
TAGGGGGCAGTTAACTGGGTAGAGAGTTTCAGTTCAGAGTTTCAGTTTCACCCAGTACTGGAGTGGGGTGCCATTGCCTTCTCCACTAGTAACCACTAATCTATCTTATTTGTAGATTTCTCGGTTTGGGACTTTGCATGGATGGAATCATATAATATGTGGACTAATGTCACTGGCTTCTTTCACTCAGCATAATGTTTTCTCAGTTCATCGAAATTGTAGCATGTATCCATGCTTCATTCCTTTTTATGGCTGAATATCCTCTTATCTTCTCAGTTCAGTCGCTCAGTCGTGTCTGACTCTCTGCAACCCCATGAACTGCAGCATGCCAGGCCTCCCTGTCCATCACCATCTCCCAGAGTTCACTCAAACTCACGTCCATCGAGTCAGTGATGCCATCCAGCCGTCTCATCCTCTGTCATCCCCTTTTCCTCCTGCCCCAAATCCCTCCCGGCATCAGAGTCTTTTCCAATGAGTCAACTCTTTGCATGAGGTGGCCTAAGTACTGGAGTTTCAGCTTTAGCATCATTCCTTCCAAAGAACACCCAGGGCTGATCTCCTTCAAAGTGTTAATAATTAAGTCTCTTCTTTTCTTGCTTTCCTTCATCTTAGGAATGGGAAGCTGCTTCCTATAGTTGCTACCTCTGTGATCCCTTAGAGGTTTTTTGGGTTTTTTTTTTAAACCCATTTCCCTGGCGACTCAGTGGTAAAGAATCTGCCTGCAATGCAGGAAATGTGGGTTCGATTTCTGGGTCGGGAAGATCCCCTGGAGAAGGAAATGGCAACCCACTCCAGTATTCTTGCCTGGGAAATCCTATGGAGAGAGGAGTCTGGCAGGCTACAGTCAATGGGGTCCCAAGAGTTGGACATGAATTAGCGACTAAAGAAGTTACTAGTTAATATCTTAATATGTAGGGTAACAATTACTTTATCTTAAATTCTTTTTGTTCAAATCACTGGTGTGATTTCTGTCTCCTGATCAAACCCTGATAGTCAAGCAAAATCAAAATAATTTGAACTCCTGGGCTATTCATGCAGCTGCTGGCATGAATAATAATGTTCCGTTTTCTTCCTTTGCTCTGTGTCCCACCCCCTTTTCTGATTAGGGTCATCTAGTTCTTATTATCTTCCACCCATCTGCAGCTCAAATTAATCAGGAAATAATATCTCCTCCTAACAAATTCCAGGAATGAAGTGTTTAAAGAATGGCTCCTTCCAGCATGGAGTGGTTCTGCTTCTCCTGAACCAATCTGCAGTTAATTTTGCAGCCTTTGAGTCTGCAGGTAAATAGGACTGATTCTTTCTAATTTGAAGAACATAACTGGATGAAATCTTTCAAAGCATTCAGGCTTCAGAAGCCACTAATACACCTCATCTTACAAAAAGATTGCAAAGAAATATAGCAAACTATTGAATAATCTCTAGACCATGGGGTTGTAAGTGATTTTCATTTTTTTATTTATCTTTTGCTTTCAAACTACCCATAAAAGCCAAGTCTAGCTTTGATAATGAGAAATTTCTAAATATTAAAAATTGACATCACTCATCCTCCAACCGGTGTTGAATACGGTGCTGGTTGTGTTGTAACTCCTTCTTGGGGGAATGACTGATTTTTCCAGGGGGAGACAAATTAAGGTGTTACCAGGGAAGCAGGCTAATTTAAGGCTCTTCAGGAAGACTGTGTGTGGCAGGTCATGAATTTAAATACCTACTATACCCCGCTACTATGAGCCTTTGAGACAGAGACTGAGACCAACTGGCAGGCACATTTCTATTTTCAGGCCTCCTGCTTTATCAGTACGTACTCTCAGAAGCAGCTGTTTCCTCCCTCCCTTTCTCTCTTCCACGTTTATTAGCACCTACCGTACGCAGAGCCCTGGTGGCTCAAACAGTAAAGAATCCGCCTGCAAAGCAGGAGACGTAAGAGACGAGGGTTCAATCCCCAAGTGAGGAAGATCTCCTGGAGAGGGAAATGGCAACCCATCCCATTTTTCTTGCCTGGAGTATTCCATGGGCAGAAGAGCCTGGCAGGGGTCCATGGGGTCGCAAGAGTTGGACATGACTTAGCAACTAATACTTTCTCTTACTACTTCCTTACCATATACTAGAACCAGATATTGTTATAGAAGCTGAGTATGTATCAGTGAACAGACTACTTCCTGCCCCCATAGAACTGATATCCTAGTAATGTGTGCTTAGTCGCTCAGTTGTGTCTGACTTCTTGCGACCCTATGGACTATAGACGTCCAGGCTCCTCTGTCCATGGGATTCTCCAGGGAAAAATACTGGAATGGATTGCCATTTCCTCCTCCAGGGAATCTTCCCAACCCAGGAATCGAAGCTGCATCTCCTGTGTCTCCTGCATTGCAGGCACATTCTTCACCAACTGAACCACAGGGGAAGCCCCTTTAGTAATGAATTTAGGTCATTAAACCAGTAATGGCATAATTATTTTCTTAAATACAATTGTGACAGATGCCATGAAAAGTAGTATAGGGAACTGTGGGGTCATGCACAAGGTGTATCAGCTGGGATTAGGTTCGGCTGCAACAGACAAACAGAATATTTCTCTCCCAGGTAAAGGCAGTCTGGATATAGGTAACCCAGGGCTGGTATGACAGCTCCAGGTCACAAGGGATCCAGAATCCTCATCTTTTGGATCCACCACCCCAGAATGTGGCTTCTATCTTCAAGGTTACTTCCCAGTCCAAAATGACTGCTGGAACCCCAGCTATCATATTCATATTTCAGGCTACAAAAAAAGTGCATAGGGTACTTCTCTGACCTAAGTCAGCTTCCTTTTGCCAGTATCTCACTGGGAAAAATTCATGCTTAGCTGCAAGGGAGGCAACACCAGTCCATCCTAAAGGAAATCAGTCCTGGGTGTTTGTTGGAAGGACTGATGCTGAAGCTGAAACTCCAATACTTTGGCCACCTGATGCGAAGAGTTGACTCATTGGAAAAGACCCTGATGCTGGGAAAGATTGAGGGCAGGAGGAGAAGGGGACGACAGAGGATGAGATGGTTGGATGGCATTACCGACTCAATGGACATGGGTTTGGGTGGATCCTGGAGTTGGTGATGGACAGGGAGGCCTAGCGTGCTGGGGTTCATGGGGTCACAAAGAGTCGGACACGACTGAGCGACTAAACTGAACTGAATGTTTACTGAGCGATTGTAATGTGTCTGGCACTTTATAAAACAAGCCTGCGGACTTTCGTGGTGGTGCACTGGTTGGAAGTCCGCCTGCCAGTGCAGGGGACATGGGTTTGATCACTGGTCCGGGAAGATCTCACACGCTGTGAGGCAACTAAGCTGGGACCCCGCCACTATTGAGCCTGTGTGTCCCAGGGCCTGCGTGCTGGGAGAAGAGAAGCCACTGCAATGAGAAGCTGGGCACTACCGCCAGGGAGCGCCCTCCCACCCCGTGCCACAGCTAGAGAAAGTCCACGTGCAGCAGCACAGGCCCAGCACAGCCCAAATAAATTAATTTTAAAAAACAAGCCTGCAGTGCAGATACCATCACTGTCATTCAACAGATTGGAAAAGTGAGGTTCAGTGGGTTTTAAAAAACTGCTCGAAGATCATGCCACCAGTGATGGAGGAGCTGACTTCCCGAAGCCCACCAGCTTCTGAAGTACAGCGCTTTGAACTGTATTTTGCTGCCTTTCCACCAGCAACTGGAAAATGGAGAAGAAAGTTCCTCATACCTGTCATTGGCTATATTTAAAGAAAGGCTACCTTTGTTTTTTCTATTTAAAATGCGTAGGTGCTTCGCAGTCACTGTAAAGAGCTGAGGCAGATCTGAATAAAAGCGGGAACTTCATTTGTTTTGTTCACCGCTATCTTCTCAGGGCCTAGAATGGTGCCTGGCAAATAGTGGAAATCCAGTAACTATGAATGTTCCCAGAGTGTTCTTTTGTATCCCTTCCCAATCAATCTCTAGCCTTCAGCCCATCCACCATCCTGATGCTGATCACCATAGTCTGGCCTTCTGTTTAAGTTCATATGCATACATATTGTACATCTATAACTCTGTGATGTCTGCCTTCGTTTGGCCCAACAATTGTTTTGAGATTTATTTATGTTGTTACGTGTCTCAGTAGTTTATACTTTTTATGGCTGCGTAGTATTCCATTGTTTGAATACACCATAGTCTGTTTATCCATTTTTCTTTTCATGGACATTTAGACTATTCCAAGTTTGGAGGTATTATGAATAAAGATGGTAAGAAAATTGTTGTACAAAGCCCCCTCTTTGGGGGAACATTTACTAACATTTTTGTTGAACATATATCTAAAAGTGGAATTTCTGTATCACAGGGTAGGTGTACATTTAGCTTAAAAAACTGGCAACGTTTCCAAAAATTGGTTGTCTCCTTTTACATTCCACCAGCAACACTAGAGTGTGGGATGGAGATCTTTTACCATTTCCATTAATTCCAGAGCACAAACCAATAAGAACTTTTTAAAGTTATGAGTTTTAAGTCTACTTAAATAAGAATAACCAAATCTGAAATAAAATGATCTGTCTGGAAATTCCCCTCCAAGGCAAGAGAAGAGATACTCAGGATCTGACGGGTTCTGTTTGAATTTTTCAGGACAGAAAAATGCTTATCAACCTTGGCCCAGGTTTCAATGGACTGAGTCACAAGGGATCCATTTCTCTCATGTTTTTCTCTGCCTGTAACTCAAACCTCACAGTGATGCAGAGGAGAGGGAGTGACTGTTAGAAATGTAAAACCACGTGAAGTTCATTCATAACAAGCACTTATCACACATTGGGGGCACAGTGGTAAGAGTAAAAATGTGGAAGATTCCATCCTTGCTCTCAAGTTACCGACAACCTAGTTGATGTCTACAAGATGGCACCTCTTCCCCTGCTCACCATGTAAAGACTGAGGTTGTTTTGGATTCTGCTCTTTGCCCTTTCTGTGTTTTTTCCCACCTGCTCCTCCTGGGTCATCTCACGTGAGTCAATAATTTCAACTACCCAGCACACCTCCTTCCAAAATCACTGCCCTTCATCTGAGCCCACTCCTAGGCTCCAGATCTGTGCCTTCTAGCTGCTTCCATCTCTATTGCTGATAACTTGCATTAATTCATCAGGAAATTTTGTTAACTTTGGCTTTAAATATCACCAGGAACATACTATTTTTTACCACTTCCTTGTCCAAGCCACCATCATTTCTGGTCTGCCTTATTGTAATAACACCACCAAACCAGTATTGCCATCTTATCATTGTTGCCTGATCTTTACTCATTTCCCTTTCTTTGGGTAATAAAAACTTGAATTATCTTGGGTGAGTGTAACCGTCAAAGTTCCAGCAGAAGGTTAATCTGAGCTGAGTTTGGTAAAGGGTGTGTACAAATGTGTGGGCAGGGTTAAGGGAAACAGGAAGAAATGATGGGATGAAACCCCAAGACTGCCAGCAGAAGGGAGCTATTAATACCACCACTTCTAGGAGAAGAGAAGGGAGAATCTACCAGAACCAGGAGCGAGAGCTGTGTGAAGGGCGGCACACGACAGAAGACTCAGTAGAGGTATGTAGCCAACGTGCAATGACTCAGAAGGGCAAGTCCTGTACAATAATACTCTTACTTCATCCTCCTCAACTCTCTGAGTTCTTCCAATGTCTTTTATGGATAAATCCAACGATAAGCCAGAGTATAAGGGACCCACTGAAGCAGTGTATGTAGGTCACCTCCAGAGACACAAATTAGGAAGAAAAAACGTAGAGTAGATAAAGGAACCCCAAAAATTTTTTTGGTCACAGAGAAAGTCCCCTTTCCCCAGTTCTCAGAGATTTAAGAGCTGCTGATCACACCTTAAGGGCTTCCCAGTGGCTCAGTGGTAAAGAATCCACCTGCCAATGCAGGAGACATGAGTTCCATCGTGGGTCAGGAAGATTCCCTGGAGGAGGAAATGGCAATCCACTCCATATTCTTGCTTGGAGAATCCCATGGACAGAGGAGCCTGGTGGGTTACAGTTCATAGGGTTGCAAAGAGTCAGACATTACTGAGTGACTGAGCACACACACGTGCACACACGACCACATCTTAGCTCTAGAGGTTAGCACATGACCCAGATCTGGGCTGTCAGAGTATTCAATCCCCCTTCTGAAGAGAGTGGCTTAATGATGTACAAGAAACCCAAGTTAGATCAACAAAATGCAGTTCTGGGACTTTCACTGATAGCATGGAGGGAAAAAAACCTCTCTGCTGTTAAGGATATGGTTTGAAGTTGTTAGCAGTCATTCTGCCATCTTCTGAGGAAAGACAGCCTGAGAATGAAGTCAACACAAAGGAAAATGGAGTCAAGAAATGGAGATCAAATTCTGATGTCATACTTTTAAACCCCCAGATCCAGCCATGCCTGAAGCCCACATTTCTGAGTTATATGAGTTAATGAATTCCATTTATTGTTTAATCCAATTTGAGTGGCTTATTACATGCAAAAAAACTTTTGACTAATATTTAATACTTATCCCAGAGACCAATGCAAAGACATACCTTTATATCTCTAAATATGCCACTATTTCTAGGGAATGTCCTTTTCCATATTCTCCACCTAGGAAACTCCTCCTCAAATAACTTCTTAATGCAAAGTCTTTCCTCAGTTTTCCCGTAGAACTGCTTTCGTCTTCCTCTGCATTGTCAGCACTTCGCAAATGTCTCTATTTGTATATATAAAACTGTGTTGCGGTTAGTTGTTTGCTTATTGGTCTCCCCTCCCTGTGAACTCCTGAAGATTTGTATAAGCCTAGTACCCAGCACAAGGCCTAATATCTCAGGGAAACCCTGAGTCGAACAAGGCTAAATCAGTCTCTTTTAGCTTTGACTAGACGGACCAAGAGGTCCATCTCAAGGCTATGGTTTTTCCAGTAGTCATGTATGGACTTGAGAGTTGGATCATAAAGAAGGCTGAGTGCTGAAGAACTGATGTCTTCAAACTGTGGTGCTGGGGAAGACTCTTCAGAGTCCCTTGGACATCAAGGAGATCAAACCAGTCAATCCTAAAGGAAATTAACCCTGAATATTCATTGGAAGGACTGATGCTGAAGCTGAAGTTCCAATACTCTGGCCACCTGATGTGAAGAACCGACTCATTGGAAAAGACCCTGATTCTGGGAAAGATCGAAGGCAGGTAGAGAAGGGGACAACAGAGGATGAGATGGTTGGATGGCATCACTGACTCAATGGACGTGAACTTGAGCAAGCTCTGGGAGCTGGTAAAGGACATGGAAACTTGGATTGCTACAGTCTGGGGGTCTCAAAGAGCTGGACACGACTGAATGACTGAACAACAATAAACCAGTCTTTTTACTTCAGGATCTCTCAGAGCCATTTCTGTGGTAAGATGCATTAATGGATCCCCATGCAGGGGTACAGAATGCAGCAGTTTCCAAATTCATTTTAAACTAAAAACTCAATTTTTGTTGAAGTTGCTGTGTTCGAGAAATTTAGAGAAGAAAAACTGCAGTTCTTAGGGGGACTGTAACAGATGAAGTGGCTCTTGGTAGATGTTTTTTAAGCGTATAAAGGCGAGAACTTGGTAGGGGGTAGAAGGCAGCAGGGTTGGAAGCAGTAGAAACATCAGAAGCAATGAACAGGAAGCCAGAGGGGTGATCCCCTGGACATATCTCTGTGATAGTGCCAGGTCAATTGTTAAGAGTGACTGGGACCATAATGCAACCTGTTTCCTTAGTTTAAATCTAACAGATTACACATATTCTACACATATTATTTTTTAATTTTTATTTTGTTTTCATTGGAATATAGTTGTCTCACACTGTGTCAGCCTCTGCTGTACAGTAAAGTGAATCAGCCATAACTATTCATATATCCCCTCTTTTTTGGATATCCTTCCCAGTTTAGGTCACCACAGAGTACCTAATAGAGTTCCCTGTGCTACGTAGTAGGTTTTCATTCAGTTCAGTTCAGTCGCTCAGTGGTGTCCGACTCTTTGCGACCCCATGGACTGCAGCACGCCAAGCTTCCCTGTCCATCACCAACTCCCGGAGCTTGCTCAAACTCATGTCCATTGAGTCCGTGATGCCATCCAACCATCTCATCCTCTGTTCCCTTCTCCTCCTGCCTTCTATCTTTCCCAGCACCAGGCTCTTTTCCAATGAGTCGGCTCTTTTCATCAGATGATCAATGTATTGGAGCTTCAGCTTCACAGTCCTTCCAGTGAATATTCAGGGTCGATTTCCTTTAGGATTAACTGGTTTGATCTCCTTGCAGTTCAAGGGGAAGAGTATACATATAAATACACGATAGATCTTTTTCTCTTTCTGACTTAGTTCATTCTGTATGCGTCTCTAGGTCCATGTATTCTACACACCTTAAACCTTCTTCCGTCCCCTGAACCCAGAGGCTAAGTGCCTAACAGCAGGGCTTCCTTGATTTTGACCCTCAATTTGCTTCACTTTGCCTCAAAGGCGGCTATGTGTGAGAGATCAGAAACTGGTTTTCTTCTAATTTCACATCCTTCAGATAAATTCCCTTCTTGTTCTGTGCCACTGTTTACCTCTCTGTGAACTAAGAGAAGGAGACACAGGCTGCCTGCAAGGCTTGGCTCAGATGCCTGGGGGGAGGAGGGGGAGATTTTTTTTTAATAACCTGCCAAAGGAAACCTCAGTCCTAAGACTGTAACTTTGGACAGCTTATTGAACAGCTTAGGCCTTTGGTCTTTCTATTTGTAAAATAATTATGCCCCACTGTTTCCAGAGAATTCAGGGAGAATCAAGAAAGACTGTGCCATGAAAAGTGTTTTGCAAACAAGAAATAAAATATTAGAAATGTAAATATTATTAGTATTGTACATACGATGGAGAGAAGGAAGGGGAGAGTGGAGAGGAAAGGCAGGTGAGAAGGCGCCAGAATTCCACCTTGGCTCAGAGCCCAGAATAAGGCACAGCACTCCGATGCAACCTATAGCTCAGCCACGCACATAACTAGCTGTCTCTCCATGGGCAATTAAGCCCCTGGAAGCCCATCTCGTCTATAAAAGGAGGATAACAATGTTCGGTTCGTTGCTTGCGAGGTTACGTGAGGTAAATCCTGCAAAGCACGCGGTGCAGTGTACATAGTAATTGGCTCGCAGTAAATGTTCGTAATATTCCTACTAATTATTCTTGCCATCGACATAATGGGGCCAAACAGGAAAAAAAAAAGAGATAGAGAGATAAGCTATTTTTGGTCACGATGCAAGACGCAAATATCGCCTAAGGTCCAGCCGTCGGGGGAACCTGAACACCACGCACCCAGCATGACAGCCCGACCCGCAAGCTCTCCGCGGAAGAGAAAACCCCGGGATGCAAGCCAAGTGCGCACAGCTGCGCCCCGCCCACACAGCCGCGCCCCGCCCACACGGCTGCACGCGAGGGGCGTGGCCGCTTCCTGTCGGCGTCGGGGCCCGGCGCGCCCCTGCCGGGCGGCAGACCTCGAGCGCCTGCGCCGAGCGCGCTCGCCAGAGGCGGAGCTGAGCCGCGCGGGGCCGGGTGCGCGCGCCCAACGCCAACCGCCCAGCTCGCCCGGTCGCGGCTCGCGCCCTGCGCCCAGGGAGTAGCTCGCGCCGGGGCCGAGGGCGTGGCGGCCCCGCAAGCGGCGCCGCACAGATTCAGCCGCAGCCACCTCCCGCCGTGTCTCCCCAGAGGCCCAGCCCCTTTGCGACCCCGAGCTCCCGCGTAGCCCGTCTGGCAGCCCCGGCCTCTCCTTCCCTTACCTGCCTGCCTGCTGCGGCGACCACGCGCGCAGGTGAGTCTCCGCTTCGCCAAGTGGGGCCCGCGCCCGCGTCTCCGAGCAGGCTCTGCACCCGGCTCTGGGGAGGATTGGGGTGCACTGGGTGTGGAAAGTTACAAAAAA
>NW_011495069.1:7080798-7087830 GCF_000754665.1 Bison bison bison
AAAAAAAGAAGAAAGAAACAGTCCGCCTGTGCCCTGGAGAGGTGGGCGCTCCTGTGCTCCAGACCCCAGAGATGCTGCGCCTTTGCCTCCGGGGTCCAGCCCTTCTCGCGCCCAGGGTGTTCTCTGACAGCTCTGGGGTGGTGTATTTGCAGAACACAACCAATAGAAAGGGTCTGTCTCCCAACAGCTGTTTGACCTTTTGAAAAGCTGACAGGTCCAACCTGCTCCTGAACGCAGAAGGGGGGCAGGTGGTAAAACGGGGCGACCAGAAGGTGGAAGCCCATCTTTGTTGTTGCTCTCCTTTCTCAGTGATGCGTGGGTAACCATCGCATTACCTGTTGGATAACTTCTTGAAACTTGTCTGTCTGCTTCCTTCTGCTGCCTGGGCCAATAGAGCAGTAGTGGTCTGTTTTCAGCTTGCTTGTCTCAGCTTCCGTGCAAAATCTGATCATCTCCTTCAGGAGATTAGGAGTCTAGGGCAGGGAGCAGTTCAGGTCCTTGTTGCAGATACTAACAGTTATTTAACGTGACGCTTTACTGCAGTGCTCAAAAGTATTAACTCCCTCTTATTGAAAGTTACCTGTTGTTGTTTAGTCTCTAAATCGTGTCCGACTCTTTGCGACCCGATGGACTGTAGCCCGCCAGGCTCCTCTGCCCATGGGATTCTCCAGGCAAGAATACTGGAGTGGGTTGACATTTTCTTCTCCAGGGGATCTTCCCGACCCTGGGATGGAACCCACGTCTCCAGCATTGGCAGGCGGATTCTTTACCGCTGAGCCACCGCGGAAGCCTGGAAGTCTCTGCATTTCATAGAGTTTCACATGTACTATTTGATAATCGATTGAGGGATTCCCTGGTAAAGAATCCGCCTGCCGGTGCAGGAGACTCTGGAGACGCAGGTTCGATCCCTGAGTCGGGAAGATCCCCTGGAGGAGGAAATGGCAACCCACTCCAGTAATCTTGCCTGGAAAGTCCCATGGTCAGAGGAGCCTGGCGGGTTACAGTCCATGGGCTCACAAAGAGTCAGAACCGTTGGAAAACACACGCATGACTCGTTGTAGCTGTGATTACATAGGATTTAAAATGATTAATTTTAAGACTGTTTCATTAGTTGTGGTTCAAAATACTAAATTATAAAACACAAAATATTGAGACTCAGAATATAGATGTTTGTGTATCACCCGACGGTCGTGCTTTTTGGTGGCGATTTTGTACTGGTTTTCTAGAAATGGACATTTGATGCAGGAAGACAGTGAAAGGCTTGAAAACTCAGGTCCCCTTCTTTAGCCACGCTGTCAGCTTTATGTTTTACTGGGTTAGCAAAACTTCTTTCTTAGAGTGGGAAGAGATCTCAGTGCTTTTGGAGAAGGCAAGATTTTTTTTCCACTATTGAATTATAACATTTGTAAAACTTTTAAACATGTGCATGTTACAAGTGAGTACAGATTTTGTATGGGGCCGGAGGATATAGTGGTTGAAAGACTTCAGCAAAGCATCATGAAAAATAGGGTGATTTGGAAATCCATTAGACTGAAGTCTGTGAAATAATGGGAGCTCTAAAGTTCAATGCCATTTATTATTTAGACCCAGAGAACTACAGGAGGTGAAGGTCAGACAGACAGTGGATCTCCACTTTTCCCCTCGAATGTAAAGGTTATAGTGAGGGGAAATGAATTATATGCTGCGAAAGAAATAGCATCAGTCCTTATATCTGTACTTCAGTTATTCTTTAAAACCAGTTATCTTCATTTGTTCTGCCAGTTGGTTATTCTTACTTCTCTCTCCCGCTGAAAAGTACTTCACTGCATTGTAGTAATTATAACAGGACCCTTTCTGAATTACATATGAAAAGCGGGCACAGGTCGTTGAAACATACAAAATTCAAAAATCTAATTTTCACCTTTACTATGGCACCGGTTTTTTTCCTCACCACAACTACTAGAAAGGAGTAAGATTTTCTGCCTGTAAGCAGTGAATGGGGAGGAAGTGAAAGATAACAGCTTTGCAGGATAGCTATTGAAACCCTCACACTGACAATCCAGAGGGTTCTTTTTTTGGAGAAAAAAAAAAAAGGAATTAAACTTATAATATGGAAATTTTAAAAAGGTATCTAGTAGTTCAACATCATCTCTGATTATTTTCCTCATTTTATATTGAGAGGAAAAATGTAACTCAAAAAGCCAGATGACTTTTCCCAGGTTATTCAGCAGGGCACTTGTGGAGCTGGAAATGAGGTATTTGTTTGCTTCCAGTATTGATTGATCACATCAGAAAATAATAAATTGCATCTAGCTAAGGTATGTTAAACATTCACCAAGCTGAGAAGCATACTGTTTTGAAAAATTATTATTATTATTTAATCCTGAAAGAGGAATTTACCTTTTCCTGATCAGAATTTAAAATGCAAAGTCAGATTCACGTGCTTGACATTTTCCCTTGATGATTACTTTTGTCACAAGGCTTGTATCCGAGCAGATGGTCATGCTACTTGGAGTTTTCCACTCATTTGATATTTCCATGAGAAAACAATTTGCCAGAAGCCAGCCACAGCTACAGTTGTGCTGCAGATGATGCTAAACCCTGATTACCACAGACTTTTGCTTATAAAAGCTGATGGATATTGGTCTAGCCCTTTCCGATCCATATTTCCCTGAGTTAGGAAATTGAGGGACACCTTAGTCTTGTAGGAGTTGCAGCGGAGCAGAGTTAACAGACTCCAGTAATATCAACATTGAAGCAGTGTACTTCTGTAAATTTTTTTCTTAATAAAATCAAGCTATTTCTTAAGTACCAGCTGAAATAACTTATGATTTCTTTACAGATGTGCTAAGATTGTTTTTCCCACTGGTTGATTCTGATCATATCTCTGTTCACATCTAGCTGCATTTGTGATATCAGAAAATTATGAAATGGTTGACAATGTTGATTTAAGCTATATCCAAAAAAAAAAAATCTCACAGCAGGCCTTCAGCAAGAGAACCATCAGGTGAAAGATGATGTCTCTAATACTGCATGCACTGAATTACAACATAAAGTTCTTTGAGGTCCTTGAAAAGTGCACCGTGGACTTTTTCAGCTAGCTCTCTGTTTTTAAATGTTTACATGATTTCATATTGGAACTATATCACCACACCAGTGGTTGCTCTGGACCTGGTTTTATTGATAGCTGCCACTGAACAGTTTTCTTGAAATGATTCAAAGTGTTAGTTTTGTTTTTGTAGCTTTATTTTTGTGTCCTTTTTGCTACCTGGCATTAGATCATTTGGGTGTGTATTTTTCTCATTTTGTAATTTTAATATCAGTTCCATCAAAATTTCTGATATTATTGGGATCCTTTCCACCCAAAAATACGTTGGCATAGATTATGCCTATGTAAAAATAATTGATTATTGAGCACCAACTGTATGCAAAGCATCATTCTGAGCACCCAGCATGTATTCTCTGATTTAGTGCTTCTAATATCCTTATTGGATAAGGATTTATTACCCCCATTTTATAGTTGAGGAAACAGAAAAGGAGGCGAACTAACGTGCCTGACATTGAGTCCTGGGGGCAGGCTTCCCGGGTGGTGCAATGGTAAAGATTCCACCTGCCAGGGGAGGACGCAGGAGGCGTGCGTTCCATCCCTGGGTCAGGAGTACTCGGGGCAGGAGACAGAGTTTAAATCTAGAAAATTCTGATTATTGAGCCCGAATTTTCCTGAGATATGTATTTAAAGATTGTTCAGATTTATTTGCAGTTACTATGGGATTTCATTAATCCATCCTTTTAAACGGTATCAAATATACACTAATGTATAAGTGAAGAAAATGTAGCAATACTATAAAGATTATTGAAATAATGTTTGATGAAAGGCAAATAATTTAACAATTATCTAAAAAAACTGAAGGGGAAATACCTATAAAATAACCTATGTAAGTTATAGCGGATAACTGGCAAAACTTGAAAATAGACTCTGATTTCAATAACAGTGTTATATCATTGTTAAAGTACTTGGTTTGATAATTGAACTGTGGATTATACAAGAAAATGATCTTGTTCTTATACAGTGAAGTATTTGAGAGTGAAAGGAGCAATACTGTCTTAATCTCAATGGTTCCAGGGAAAAACGTGTATATAAAAAAATGAGGGAATGATTTTTTAAATGGGCCAAAATGTTAAGTAGTTGGTAACTCTTAGAAAAGGGTATACAGGAATTTCTCGTACTGTTCTTATAGTTTTTCTGTTTGAAATTATATCAAAAGAAAAAGTTGCCCTGAAATGAAGGTAGAAAACAGGAAATGAAGGTGTAACATTCTAAGAATTTTTTTTTTTTTTCTTCTTTTTGGAGGTTGGAAGAAGGTACTTGAGACCAATAGAAAATCTTACCAAACATAGCTTGACTTTCTCAAATTTTAAAATCTAGCCATTTGGAGCTCCCTGACTCTCCAACCAGGCCCAGTGTTTTCCTTGCCTCCTCTTAATGGGGCAGGGAATAAAGCATTAGTGTCTCTTAAAAGATAAGATAAAAAGACCACCCACTGGTAGTCACACTGAAAGTTAAATTGCCTAAAACCTTCACTACCATGCTAATATTGACTAATTTTTTAATTTTTATCTATTTTTGTCTGCACTGGGCTCTCCTTGCTGCTCACGGGCTTTCTCTGGCTGTGGAGTGTGTGGGTTTCTCATTGTGGTGGCTTCTGTAGCTGGGGAGCTCCGCTATAGAGTGCAGCTCAGCAGTTGTGGCGCCCGCGGTCAGCTGCCCTGCGGCGTGTGGAGTCTTCATGGACCAGGGATCTAAACGGTGTCTCCTGCAATGGATTCTTAACCACCGGACCACCAGGGAAGCCCTAAACTTGACTAATTTCTATGTCAGAACTCTGCAACCCTGCTTTCAAGGCAGCCCGGCCCGAACCCACCTTTCTGACTTTGTCTCCCGCCATCCCCACCAAACGTGGTCCGTTCCGGCAATGGCAGACCTCCTGTCTTGGTGCCTGCTGACCTTTTTGTCTCCCCACCTTTGTCCATGGACTGTTGGCTTCGCCTGGAATGCACTCCATTCTTTTCTTGCTGAAATTCTCTTCTGAGAAGCTGTCTTTCATCCTTACGCAGAATTAAATTTTCCTTTGTCTGTGCTGCCGTATCACAACGCTGTCTGCTTTCATTCAGCAATCCTTATTAAGCATATACTGTGAGCTAGAAACTGGGCCAGGGACTAGGGATTCAAAGGCACTTATGCTCTGGTAGCTAAGAGTGATTTGTAAACAAACAATCGTAAGTATTGTAACAGCGAAATGAACTTAGTGCTGTGAAAGCTACAGACTACCCTACACAACTTGGTCTTGAAGAAAAGGTTACAATGAAAGTCACAATGAGATACCATGTGCCCCCTATCAGGCCCCTTTCCAGACTGGAGATGTCCAGCACAATAATCTACTGGAAGAAGTTTTAAACAGTTGTAGTTGCCTGTGGGCTACCCAGTTAGGCATATTCAGTGGAAAGATAAAAAGGCTAGTCTGCAAGTCTAGATCTCAGGAGAGAGAGGCGGAGTCCAGGTATGTAACTCACACAGACCTGTGATTTTCCGTGTGCAAAGGCAGGAAGGACTTGGGGGCAGATTAGAATCTCTCAGGGTCACGTTGTTTTTCAAACCACCATCCCCTCTAGAGCCCAAGATCCTGCTTCCCCCTTCACTTCGGTGACATCTTTCCTGGCTTAAGAATAATTGTCGGAAGCGAGAGACGGTCTTGGTAGACACATGTCATGCGGGTGAACCACAGGGAAGCAGGAAGCAGAGTTGAGAAACACTGGTGGTGGTGTAGTTAAATGCTGGGGCGTGGATGAAAGCACTCAGGAAGAGTAAGATGACGAAGACGATGGGGTTGAAACCTCAAGGAGAGAGAGTTGTAAAGGGTGAGTGGAGAGAGAGGAGCCACTTTGAGGACAGATGAGGAGGAAGGAGAGCTGGGAGGCGGGGGCACAGAGACATCCCACTGTGGATGGGTGGGACCAGAGGCTGCCCAGAGGCAGGTGCCAACCCCACGAGGCTGCTGTTGTCCATTCGGGGCCAGTTCAGCCGGAAGGTGGTGGTAGGAGTCCAGCTGCCCAAAATTCAGGAGTGATGGGAGTCAAGGAGATTCCTCTTTCCAGGACGCCTCTAAAAAAGGGGAAGCAGAGACAGAGGGAGGTGGATTGAGGGGCAGGCAGACTCCAAATGGAAGATTTTTCTTTTTTCAAAACTGGGGCGGGGTGGGGGCAGGGACTCGGGTAGAAGTATGTTTGCTAAGGAAGAAGAAAGACTGGGTGGAGACCAATACATTAAAACTATAGGAGGCAGGACTTCCCTGGTGGTCCAGTGGTTAAGACTGTGTGCTTCTAATGCACGAGGCACAGGTTCGATTCCTGGTCAGGGAACTAAGATCCTACATGCTGTGCAGGGCAGCCAAAGAGGGGGAAAAAATTCTGAGCTCTAAAACAGTGAGAGAATAAATTTATGTTTAAAGAAAAAAAAAAAAAATGTGTAGGTGCCAAGATCCTTTTGAGGTGGTTGGTGTCGTTGAGGAGAAACTCTTGCTGGGTGGAGCTCCTTGAGGATGGGAATCATGCTTTATTCATCTCATAGCTCCCTGTACCTAGCACTCAGTATACATTTGGAAAATGTTTATAAAAACAAGTGAAGATTTACTTTTTAGAATTAACCTTTCCTGATTGATATAGTGGAATAACAGGGGGAAATCACTATTTTTTCCCCATAATTAACATTCTATATTGTACTCTTTGTAAGCAATCTATTTGCAACTTCATGTTCTTTGAAATAAAAGAGAAAAATCACGGAGAAGGCAATGGCACCCCACTCCAGTACTCTTGCCTGGAAAATCCCATGGATGGAGGAGCCTGGAAGGCTGCAGTCCATGGGGTCGCTGAGGGTCGGACATGACTGAACAACTTCACTTTCACTTTTCACTTTCATGCATTGGAGAAGGAAATGGCAACCCACTCCAGTGTTCTTGCCTGGAGAATCCCAGGGATGGGGGAGCCTGATGGGCTGCC
>NW_011495069.1:7087930-7088486 GCF_000754665.1 Bison bison bison
CAGTGGTTAAGAGCCTGTACTCCCAATGTAAGGGACCCAAGTTTGATCCCTGGTCAGGGAACTAGATATCGCATGCCGCAACCAAGAGTTCACATGCTGTGAAAAGGAACGAATTTGAATCAGTTCTAGTGGAATGGATGAACCTAGAGGAGTAAGTCAGAAAGAGAAAAATACCATATAACAACACATATACATGGAATTGAGAAAAATGGTACTGATGAACCCATTTGCAGGGCAGGAAAAGAGACACAGACACAGAGAACAGATTTGTGGACACAGGGGGTGGGGGCAGGGGCCGGGAGGAAGGAGAGAGAGGGGGCAATGAGAGATTAGCAGAAACATATACATATGCAAAATAGCTAGCTTGTGGGAAGTTGCTGTGTAACTCAGGGAGCTCAATCTGGTGCTCTGTGACAACCTAGAGGGGTGGGATCGGATGGGGGTGGGACGGAGGTTCAAGAGGGAGGGGACCTATGTGTACCTGTGGCTGATTCATGTTGTTGTATGGCAGAAACCAACACAATGTTGTAAAGGAATTATCCTCCAATTAAAAAAA
>NW_011495069.1:7088586-7100994 GCF_000754665.1 Bison bison bison
CTTGCCTGGAGAATCCCAGGGATGGGGGAGCCTGATGGGCTGCCGTCTATGGGGTCGCACAGAGTCGGACACGACTGAAGTGACTTAGCAGTAGCAGCAGAGGGATAGGGTGCTAATTAAAGTCTGAGAACCACTAAGGCAAATATGGAAGGCTCTGCCGAGCCCTTCTGTTTGTTTGGGGTCCAGCAATGTCTGATGACAAGGTGATTCTGATTCATTTCCTTCGGCTGGGGCAGCTATAATCTGGAAGTAGCTTTTCCATCCAAGATGAGATTCAAAGCATTTTCATGGTCTGGGCTTTTACTCATCACTGCCTACCCCACATTGGTTTATAATTGACCTTTGGTCCCTGAGCTTTTTTTTATCTTTGATTCATATCAACTGCTGTTTAAAACAGATGACCTCATTAAGAAACTTCTCTGCTCCCCTCAAGGTCCTGCCTTTGTTTTTATTCAAGTGTGTATATCTTAATTGGAAAATGTGTCAGACCCAGATTAGAATGTGAAAAATCTGGATCCTGGGAAGTGTAGATTTACCATGTGAATTTAATGAAGGAACTTTCTCTCCCAAGACAGAGGGAGACCAACACCACAGGGAAGAAGTTAGTAATTCAAAGGAAGTGAAAAAAAAAACAGTGAAAAAGAAAAATATTAGATACGTGGAATTAGGTCTTTTTCACAAAAAAGGGAAACTATATCAACCTGAGATGGGAAGCCACTTGGTTATGCTCCTTTTGGTTCTTTTTTTTTTTCTCTTTCAGGTAAATGCTGGCTTGAGACTCCACTTTATGTGACTTTCAGGTCATTTAAAGAGACATCATGACCTTAGATGGGGTTTGTGGGCAAGAGAGTAATCAAATAAATTTGAAACATGCTGTATATTAAAAAAAAAAGGAAAAGAGAAAAATCACAAATTAGGTAATATTGTGGTAGTAATCGGAGAAGGCAATGGCACCCCACTCCAGTACTCTTGCCTAGAAAATCCCATGGATAGAGGAGCCTAGTAGGCTACAGTCCATGGGGTCGCTAAGAGTTGGACACAACTGAGCAACTTCACTTTCACTTTTCACTTTCATGCATTAGAGAAGGAAATGGCAATCCACTCCAGTGTTCTTGCCTGGAGAATCCCAGGGACGGGGGAGCCTGGTAGGCTGCGGTCTATGGGGTCACACAGAGTCGGACATGACTGAAGCGACTTGGCAGAGGTAGTAGTAATCATGCTTATTTAATTTTCTTGTGCCTGATAGGTAATGACTTAAATTCCAGCATCTTGAAGTGTGTAATGTCAAGGCACCTGCCTGGTGGGTGTCGCGTGCAGTTCATTAGAAGAGATAAAAATGGATAAAATCAGTCTTATAAGGCAGTCGCTGTTCATTATTAACAGGGGGACACTATCCACTCCATGCTGGTAAAGTGATTTATTTTTAAGCATTCAGAGAAAGGACATTTTTAAAATTGTCTTCTATGTCAGATTTTGCCTGTAGTTAATATTGCTGATATTAACGAAGACTGACTTTATATAGAGCTTTCGGTTCTGTGTAACTTAGTTCTTCGAGAGTATATTCAAAAGAACAGATTGGTTAAAAAAGGTGAAGTCAGCTCTTTGCAGGCCATATTCAGGGTGCAGATGGTGAGTGAATCCATGAGAGTTTTCTTCTGCTCTGCCAAGTTTCAGTGTTGTGGACCTAAATCCCAAACAAATCTGTGAAGGAGGTTCTGGTTCACATTTTCCTTCCCCCTGCTTGTAAACTGATGTATATGTTGATAGTATCTCCTTTTATATTATTCCCACCCACCCCCGCCACCTCATTTCACTATAAAATTTCCAGCCTTTTTTTTTTTCATAATAAGTCATTGCTTGTGAAATATCTTATGTAAAATATGCTAAGCAAATCAAATTAGTATATATAGAATTCATTGCTGAGGACTGTGATGAGTTGATTTCAACGTTGATTGATCTTTCCTGAATAAAATTGCCTCCTTTGATGAACTGCTGTCTTGAGGATTAATTGGAACCTTACTGAACCTTCAATATCTTATCTCTGTTGTTTTCTCTTTTTTTAAACAGTTGATGCCTGGTAGACATCTTTGAACTTTAAAAACAGAGAAGACCTGCTTTTAGAGGAAAATGCTGAGGGACACTATGAAGTCTTGGAATGATAGCCAGTCAGATCTTTGCAGCACTGACCACGAAGAGGAAGAAGAGATGGTTTTTGGTGAAAATGAAGATGACTTGGAAGAGATGATGGATTTAAGTGACCTGCCTACCTCACTTTTTGCTTGCAGAGTCCATGAAGCAGTGTTTGAGGTGCCGGAGCAGAAGGTAGGCATACACCCTAGCTTTCTCTGCCTTTGGTAGTGTGTTGAATGTGTGTGGATTCGGGGAAACAGTTGATGGCGGCCTATTTGCAAAGTTTGTTATTGGTCCGTGGCAGGTAGAGAAGCGTGCACCAAACTTTAGACATTGCTTTGGCATTTTGGGGCTCACTGGTGGCTCAGACGGTAAAGAATCTGCCTGCAATGAGGGAGACACAAGTTCGATCCCTGGGTCGGGAAGGTCCCCTGGAGGAGGGCATGGCAATCCACTCCAGTACTCTTGCCTGGAGAATCCGATGGACAGAGGAGCCTGGCGGGCTACAGTCCATCAGGTCTCAAAGATTCAGCCTTCTGGCATTTTTATTATGTTTTATGAGAATATCAGCCTGCAACAGATAGGAAATGCTTAAAATCCAGTCCTACCCCACGAACATTTTGAGAAGCACTGGTTTATAGTGAATGCTGAATTAAGTCTTAATAAGTTCATCCATTGATACACTCAGTCATTCATTTTTGTAGCTTGTGGTTAAAGAAAAGCTACGTGACTTTTAGCCTCACTTCTTATTACTTGGTAGTAAATTCACAAAAGAAAAACTTACTTTAAGCCTTTTTCTGAGGCTAATAACATAATTAGGACTGTTTATGATTTCATTTGGGGCTTCCCAGGTGGCTCAGTGGTAAAGGATCCTCCTGCCACTGCTGGAGATGCAGGAGACATGGGTTCAGTCCCTGGGTAGGGAAGATCCCCTGGAGGAGGAAATGGCAACCCACTCCAGTTTTCTGGCCTGGACAATCTCATGGACAGAGAAGCCTGATGGGCTACAGTCCACGGGATTGGAAAAGAATCAGACACAACCTAATGACTGAGTATAAGCACAGTAATTTCATTTTAACAGAGTTCTCGGTATTTCTTTTCTTACTTCCTGCAGCCTGCCCAGGGCAAAACGATTGAGTTTATTTATTTATTGTTTTGAAGATGTCTACTCTTTGGTTCATTCATTATTTACCTATAAAAAAAGAGAATGTGTGTGTGCGTTTCATTCCACGGTGGCCTCACAAAAGCCTGTAGATCTTAAGTTACACAAAAATAAAATATTTCTACCATTGGTATGAATTTTGCATGTTCTAAGACTTTGTTTCAAAATCCCACCACGCTTCCTTTTAATTTGTTATCTATGTCTTCCAAGTATTTTTCTTTCTGGTGACTCTCGTGGAGCAGAACTTGATATGATGAATAGTTTGACTCAGTACATACTTGAGTGCCTCGAGTGTGTAAGGCACTGTACCAGTGGCTTCAGGGGATAGAGTAGGAACTTAAACAGTTCTGCCTTGAGAGCCCTGCAGTGGAGAGGATAAGTAATTTGATGTAAAATAGAATACTCATGCCTTTAGAGACGCTTGAAAGTACTGAGTGTAGGGAAAATTAAATGTTCCCTTTGTAGTTTTCTTCTGTCAGTGTCTTCTTTTGCTTTAATTTCTCCTGGGCTAACCTGTTTGTGCAGGTTGTCCACACGTGTGCAAAAGACAAAGCAAAATAAAAAATACCTCTCTTGGATTACGGGGAGAATAATTCTGATTCCAATTAAATGCCTTATTTTCAAAAGAATTTTAGTTTTTTCCTGATTTGAAAAGGTGTTTGTTTCTTTTTAACTTTGTAATTGTTGGAATGAGCTTTTACCCTCTTCTGAGTGGTCGACCGAGTGACACAGGAACCATTGTCAGCTAAAACTGAATCTTCATTTTAGACTGCTGGATTTTGGCTCTACATTTTCACCAGTGCTTCTTGAAAATGGTGTGAAGTGGCAGAGGAAAAGTAAAGAATATAGTAAACTGTAAGAAAAAGAAGCCATAGGAAAAGTTTATCTCATAATTTCTGTTTCTGCAGCAGCCTGGTCGTTAGCTTTTTTCCACATGCTCAGCTAATCAGCGGCTCAGTCCAGAGCACAACAGGTTTAGTACCTAATTTTTCTATAACAGATTGGAATTCATTCCAGTGTTATTGACTTGTCGTTTTTAACCCCAGTTTTCCCTTTCTTAAAATAAGGAAAAATTAAGCAGCCTTCTGATATGAACATGAGAGATTTTCAAGATTTAATTTAGGTTTTTATGGTGGGGGAAATTGGAGTGCTTCTTCTTTCTGCTTTACATCTGTGTGTCTGAGGGATCTTGGTAAATGTTGATGCAAAGCAGCACTCCAGCTGGAACCTGACTTTATAAAGAAATGCATGTCGCTTTTACATTAGTCTGTTCACAAAGCACTACCCTTTGTACATAAAACTGTTTCTCCTGACCTACTTACCGTACGATTTTGGATTTGTTTTTCTAATGACAAAGGTTGGGATATATTAGGACATCTCTACTTGCTCTCCTGGTCCTGCTTTTTGATCAGTGATACCTAGCATCTAATACAGTTGCCTAGTACAGAGCAACACCTCTTAGGTTGACTGAATGGATTCTGCAAGATATTTGTTGAGGATTAGTGATACAGAGTTGTGATGGAAAGACAGACGTACCGAGCTGAGTGAGGTTCAGTAGTACGTAGGAGATTTAGCCTGAAATTATGATTTTAGATACACTGGCCCAAATTTCTCTGGTCTGTGTAATCATATACATGATACAAATCTTCCTGTCGAGCATCTGGTTTCTATATCCTCAATTTAAAGATGAATAGAACATATTACTTAAGAAAAATAAATGATATTTAGAAGTTAACTGAAATCCTCTGATTCTCCTAATCAGTTGCTGAATGTTCTAATTACAACGTTCAATCCAGAAGAAGTAAGTCTTTTGAGAAAACTGATTTGTTTTAAATCTGGAAATTGAAAGGGGAGATTCAAAGGAAGAATGTTTCTATTTAGTGAACTGTATTTTTAACAGTGCTTGGAAGGTAGCACAGTTTGAGTAAATACTTAATTGAATCTGTAGTACCATTCTGGCCAAGAATTAGTAAAAATTTAGTTAACTTCAAGGCTAGATTAAATACTAGAGAATCATAGAAGTTTAGAGCTGAAAGAAATCCTATTCAAGTCGTTTCAGAGTAACAGAGTAATTGAGCTTGCTTTTAGAACCCGTTTTTCACTTATTTACTGAAAACTACAAAATATTGCTGAAAGAAATGAAAGACAATACAAATAAATGAAAAGATACTCACATCCGTGGGTTGAAATACTTAACATTGTTAAGGTGTCAGTACTACCTAAAGCAATCTACAGATTTGGCACAGTCACTGTCAAGATCCCAAAGATATTTCCTGCAGAAGTAGGAAAACTCTTCCTGAAATTTATAGACTCTCAGGAGACTCCCAAATAACCGAAACAATTTTGAAAAAGAACAAAGTTGGAGGACTCAAACACTTTCTGATTTCAAAACTTAATACAAAGCTATAGTAATCAAAGCAGTGTGGTACTTAATGTCAATTGTATCTCAGTTAAAATAAGAACAGTGTGGTATTGGCATAAAGATGAACAAACAGGGGCTCTGTGTCAACCTAGAGGGGTGGGATGGGGAGGGTGATGGGAGGGAGGTTCGAGAGGGAGGGGACATGTGTACACCTATGGCTGATTCGTGTTGATGTTTGACAGAAAACCACAAAATTCTCTAAAGCAATTATCATTCAATTAAAAAATTAATTAATTAAAAAAAAGAAAGCCTCCCCCAAAGGTAGACATATTGACCAGTTAAATAGAACAGAGAGTCCAGAAATGAATCCTTGCATATATGGTCAAATGATTTTCAACAAGAATGCCAAGACCATTCAATGGAAAAAGGACAGTCTTTTCAACAAATAATGCTGGGAAAACTGGAAATTCACATGCAACAGGATGAAGATGGCCCCTTACCTTACATGGTATACAAAAGTTAATTAAAAATGGATTCAAGACCTAAATGTAAGAGCTAAAGTTATAAACTTAGAAGAAAACATAGAGAGAAAGCTTCCTGACATTGGATTTGGCATTAATTTCTCCAGCAGGACACCAAAAGCACAGACAGCAATAGAAAAAACAGACACATTAGGACTTCATGAAAACTAAAAATGTGTGCATCAACTGACACTATTCATAGAGTGAAAAGGCAGCCGACAGAGTGGGAGAAAATGTTTTCAAATCATATCTCTGGTAAGGGATTAATACCCAGAATATATAAAGAACTCCTAAAATTCAACAACAAAAACCAAATTGGGTATATACACCCAATTATTGGGCAAAGGATTTGAATAGACATTTTTCCAAAGATGATGTATGAATGGCCAATAACCACAGGAAAGATGCTCAGCATCACAAATAGGGAAATGCAAATCAACTTCACAATGAGATACTTGACACCCAATAAAATGGCTTATCATAAAAACAGAAAACAAGCATTGACGAGCATATAGATAAACTGGAACCTTTGTGCACTCTTGGTGGAAACATAACATCCTGTGACTGCTGTGGAAAATGGTATGGCAGTTCTTTAAAGAATTAAGCATAGAATTATCATAGATCCCACGATTTTGCTTCTGGGTTTATACAAAAAAGAAAGCAGAGACTTGACTATATATGTGTACAGCAGTGTCCACAGCAGCATTATTCATAATAGGCAAAATATGGAAACAACTCAAATGCCCATCAGTGAATAAATTAATAAACAAAATGCAGTGTATACAGACAATGGAATATTGTCCAGTCTTTAAAAACTAATGAAATTCTGATCCTGTGGGTAAATCTTGAAAGATATGCTCAGTGAAATAAGCCAGGCACAAGAGGATAAATAATGTGTGATTCCACTTACATGAGACAGAAAGTAAATGGTAACGGCCAGGGACTATGAGAAGTAGGGAGTCAGTAGTTACAGTTTATGAGTACAGAGTTTCAATTTGGGATGATGAAAAAGTTCTGGAACAGATGGGGTGACAGTTATACAACACTGTAAACATACTTAATGTCTCTGAATTGTACACTTAAAAATGGTTAAAATTTTATGTTTATCACAATCAAAAACTGCCACCCCCCATTTTTCTTGAGTTGATTATTCTTTGTAGCATGCTTTTGTACATATGTATAGAATATGTACACACGCGTGTACTGTGTATGTATATATGTATGTAAGGTGTTGGAGAAGACTCTTGAGAGTCACTTGGACTGAGAGGAGATCCGACCTGTTCATCCTAAAGGAAATCAGTCCTGAATATTCATTGGAAGGACTGATGCTGAAGCTGAAGCTCCAATACTCTGGCCGCCTGATGGGAAGAGCTGACTCATTGGAAAAGACCCTGATGCTGGGAAAGATTGAGGGCAGGAGGAGAAGGGGATGACAGAGGATGAGATGGTTGGATGGCATCACCGACTCGATGGACATGAGTGTGAGTAAGCTCCAGGAGTTGGTGATGGACAGGGAGGCCTGGCGTGTTGCAGTCCATGGGGTCACAAAGAGTCGGACACGACTGAGCGACTGACCTGAACTGATATGTATATGGGCGCCTCTCGTGCCCGATGTTACGTCCTGTTGGCCCACGCTTGCACCGCACTTGTTGCCAGAGCACTCAGCTGTGTGTGGATGTAAGCTGGCAGCAGCTGTCCTGCATGGCACGGGGACATCTTGCCTTTGTCTCAGTGTTTCTCTGCTGCCTGTGCAGTTGCTTGGCCGTGTAGACAGGGCAGTCCTTGACCAGTGTGGGGCTGAAGCCAGTGAGTAAGTCCCTCCTTCTCTGACTCTCCAGCCCCCAATTCCTTGGCTCCTTCCAGGGCTCCTCGCAGGATCAAGCCCCCGTTGCTCACAGAGGTGACCAGTTTGGTAACACAACCTGGACGGGAGGACAACCTGTCTTCTGTCTTCCAACCTTATCCCATGGGGTTACTTCCCAAAACAAACTTCCTGTGTGTGCCCTTGCCTTGGATTCCACTTTCTCTAGGAGCCCAGGGAAGACACAGGCTAATGACTTCCAAGTTTGGTGATTCTTCCTGTGCGGAGGCACTATCTCAACCTCTCAAAAAGGGGGCATTTTCTAGGTTGTGTGAAAAGGTAAAGACTAATGTAAAGAAAAACCACAGGCCCACCCAATATAGCAAATAAAATTTTACTAATACAGTTGAGCCTCTTGTCTCTTCTCCCAGAGATAACCATTATCCTCAACTCTGAGTTTATCATTTCCCATGCAATTTTAACCTTTTATTATATTTCATTTCAGTTCAGTCACTCAGTTGTGTCCAACTCTTTGCGATCCAATGGACTGCAGCACGCCAGGCCTCCCTGTCCATCACCAACTCCCGGAGCTTGCTCAAACTCATGTCTGTCACGTCGGTGATGCCATCCAACCATCTCATCCTCTTTCGTCCCCTTCTCCCACCTTCCATCTTTCCCAGCATCAGGGCCTTTTCCAGGGAGTCAGCTCTTAGCATCAGGTGACCAAAGTATTGGAGTTTCAGCTTCAGCATCAGTCCTTCCAATGAATATGAAAGTGGTGTGTTTGTAGGCCAAAATGGTCTACTTTCCCCCTCTCTCTGAAAGTAGTTTTCCTATGAAATCTTTTATAAGCTGAAATGGTATAAAGCAGAAAAGCAGTTCCTTGGGGCAATCTTGCTCACAGATGCACAAAATAAATTAAGGTAAAGCACAGATGCTCACAGACCCAGTTCCAGGCGAGTGCGCTTGACGCTGAGAAGCTGAGGGTCGTTTCCCAGGAAGGAGCTTGGTGGAGCCGCTCTCACCACTCAGGGGGCATGCTGCCTCCATGACAGCTGCTGCAAAACAGATGTTGAATGTGATTTTCACCTTTTTTCATAAAAGGAAGAATCCTCCTTGGACTTCTTTCTGTTACGGAAAATAGGTACAGGTGCAGGTCTTTCGTAAAGCAAAGTGGCATAAAGCAAACTTCTGAAAACTGGCAGATGCCTGTATTGGCATTTCTTCTAGTTCAAGCTTAATACTCTATATATGTGTATATACAGTTTTTAAATTTTGCTCTATTTTCAGTTGACATGATTGTCTCTTTAGAAAGAAATCTACATAAAAACTCTACTAATAAGTGAGTTTGACCTTTTATACAGGCGTCCTGCAGTCCATGGGGTCACAAAGAGTCGGACATGACGGGGTGGCTGAACAACAACAATAAGTGAGTTTAAGAAGCTTGTAGGATACAGCGTCACTATAGAAAATCAGCCACGTGTCTGTTTACCAGCAGTCAACATTTGGAAGTTGAAATTTAAAAACATTACAATAGCACCATGAAATACTTAGATCCAACAGAGGATATGCAGCATCCATATGCTGAAAACTATAACTCCAGTGAAATACATAAGATTTTACATTTTTTAATTTTATATAAAAGGGATAATTAGATCAGTTTTTCTCAATGTTGTATCTATAAGATTAATCCATATTGAAATATATATTCTGTTTCCCTTGCTATATATACTGCCCTAGTCTAAAAATACAGCATTATTTATTTACTCATTCTTATGTTGGACATTTAGGTTATTTTTGAGATGTTGTTCTTGCAACAGTGATGTTGTGAATGTTCTGTATGTGTCCTGTGTACGTCCTGGTGGAAGTAGGGGAGTCTTCTCAGGGTATGTAAACAGGCATGATGTTGCTGGCTTATCAGGTTGTGCTTTTTCACAGTCTTAGCAGAGACTGTCAAGTAGTCTGTGAGGCTACAGCTGTTTGCGCTCCTACCAGCCATGCGAGAGAGTCCCGTTGCTCTGTAGCGTCACCGGGACTTTATTTTTTCAGAAAAAAGCATTTTTGCCAGTCTGGTAGTTAACATTTTTATTCCTTTTAACATGCTTTTGCATAAACTGTAGATAAAAGCTTCTCAAATGTATTGCTTTGTGAAGAACCAGGTTTTCCCCCAGACTATCACAGATTTATAAAATGCAGTAAGAATATTATAGCAGTGCAAACTTGCTATAATGTTCCTAGATGCCCCATCTTAGATAGAACATTTAGGAATTTTCAGATGTAAGATTTTGAAATGAAGCTATCTTCATTTATCTTCTATTATATTTGTAGCTTCCCTTGTGAATACTTTGTCTCAAAACAAGAGTTGAAAAGTGTCTTAGATCACTTAGTTAGGAATTTAGTTATCCTAATTGTCAGGCATATTAAAAGATCACTGAACAGTCAGATCAGCTGTCATGTTCTTGGAGACCATCGGTTTACAGACTCTACAACTGACCTCGAGTTGTGTATTCAGTAAGTGTTTATTGAGTGTTGTACCAGTCACGGTTAAAGGTTCTAGGGAGACAGTGGTGGACGCAATGAAGCTCCAGCTCCAACAGAACATTAGAAGAGGAAAATATTTAACATGCAAACAAGTGAATCAGAAGTTCAGATAATACAAGTACAGTGAAGAAAATAGGCTTCCTCAGTGGCTCGGTGTTAAAGAATCTGCTTGCTAATGCAGAAGACGTGGATTTGATTCTCTGAGTTGGAAAGATTCCCTGCAAGAGGAAATGGCAACCCACTCCAGTATTCTTGGCTTGGGAAATCCCATGGACAGAGGAGCCTGGCAGGCTACAGTTCACAGGGTGGCAAAGAAGAAAAAACAGTGGAGCAGGGCCTCCCTGGTGGCTCAGTGGTAAAGAATCTACCTGCCAATGCAGGGGACGTGGGTTCAATCCCTGACCCGGGAAGATTCCACAAGCGGCGGAGCAACTAAGCCCGTGCACCACAATTCCTGAGCCTGTTGTGCTGTCGAGCCCAGAAGCCGCAACCGCTGAGGCCGCGTGCACTGTAGAGCCTGTGGTCCACAAGGAGAGAAGCATCAAAATGAGAAGTCCGTGCGTCACAGCTATAGAGTAGCCCCCACTGGCTGCAACCAGAGAAAAGCCTACCTAGCAGTGAAGACCCAGCACTGCCAAAAATAAACAAAATTACTTAAAAAAAACAAAGACAGAGGAGGGCTAGAGAACGGCTTGATGGGTGACAGTGTTTAACTAGAGTGCTCAGGGAAAGCCTGTCTGGAGGAGTGACACTTGGGGTCACTGAATAATAGAACTGCTTTTCCTAGTTTGGGTGTACAAAGGACTTTTTCTCTAAACCATTTTAATAGTGAGTTACCAGCCACGGTGGCCATTACCACCAATATTTTAATATGTATCTGCTACAAACAAGGGCGTTCTAAGAAAACAAAACAAAAACAAAATTCAGGAAATTGACGTTGACACATTACATCATTCTAATCCTCAGACCCCATTCAAGTTTGGCCATGGTTCCTGTAATGTCCTTTATAACAACAAAAATCCAGTCCCTTATCACTCAGTGTGAACTTCCAGATGTTCAAGCTGGTTTTAGAAAAGGCAGAGGAACCAGAGATCAAATTGCCAACATCCGCTGGATCATGGAAAAAGCAAGAGAGTTCCAGAAAAACATCTATTTCTGCTTTATTGACTATTCCAAAGCCTTTGACTGTGTGGATCACAACAAACTGTGGAAAACTCTGAAAGAGATGGGAATACCAGACCACCTGACCTGCCTCTTGAGAAACCTATATGCAGGTCAGGAAACAACAGTTAGAACTGGACATGGAACAACAGACTGGTTCCAAATAGAAAAAGGAGTACGTCAAGGCTGTATATTGTCACCCTGCTTATTTAACTTACATGCAGAGTCCATCATGAGAAATGCTGGACTGGAAGAAACACAAGCTGGAATCAAGATTGCTGGGAGAAATATCAATAACCTCAGATATGCAGATGACACCACCCTTATGGCAGAAGGTGAAGAGGAACTAAAAAGCCTCTTGATGAAGGTGAAAGAGGAGAGTGAAAAAGTTGGCTTTAAAGCTCAACGTTCAGAAAACGAAGATCATGGCATCCGGTCCCACCACTTCATGGGAAATAGATGGGGAAACAGTGGAAACAGTGTCAGACTTTATTTTTTTGGGCTCCAAAATCACTGCAGATGGTGACTGCAGCCATGAAATTAAAAGACACTTTTCTCCTTGGAAGAAAAGTTATGACCAACCTAGATAGCATATTGAAAAGCAAGAGACATTACTTTGCTAACAAAGGTCCATCTAGTCAAGGCTATGGTTTTTCCATTGGTCATGTATGGATGTGAGAGTTGGACTGTGAAGAAAGCTGAGCGCTGAAGATTGATGGTTTTGAACTGT
>NW_011495069.1:7101094-7103861 GCF_000754665.1 Bison bison bison
GAAGAAGCACAAGCTGGAATCAAGATTGCTGGGAGAAATATCAATAACCTCAGATATGCAGATGACACCACCCTTATGGCAGAAGGTGAAGAGGAACTAAAAAGCCTCTTGATGAAGGTGAAAGAGGAGAGTGAAAAAGTTGGCTTTAAAGCTCAACGTTCAGAAAACGAAGATCATGGCATCCGGTCCCACCACTTCATGGGAAATAGATGGGGAAACAGTGGAAACAGTGTCAGACTTTATTTGGGGGGGCTCCAAAATCACTGTAGATGGTGACTGCAGCCATGAAATTAAAAGACACTTACTCCTTGGAAGGAAAGTTATGACCAACCTAGACAGCATATTCAAAAGCAGAGACATTACTTTGCCAACAAAGGTCCGTCTAGTCAAGTCTATGGTTTTTCCAGTGGTCATGTATGGATGTGAGAGTTGGACTGTGAAGAAAGCTGAGTGCCGAAGAATTGATGTTTTTGAATTGTGGTGTTGGAGAAGACTCTTGAGAGTCCCTTGGACTGCAAGGAGATCCAACCAGTCCATCCTAAAGGAGACCAGTCCTGGGTATTCATTGGAGGGACTGATGCTGAAGCTGAAACTCCAGTACTTTGGCCACCTCATGCGAAGAGTTGACTCACTGGAAAAGACCCTGATGCTGGGAGGGATTGGGGGCAGGAGGAGAAGGGGACGACAGAGGATGAGATGGCTGGATGGCATCACCGACTCGATGGATGTGAGTTTGAGTGAACTCCGGGAGTTGGTGATGGACAGGGAGGCCTGGCGTGCTGCATTCATGGGGTCGCAGAGTCGGACACAACTGAGCGACTGAACTGAACTGAACTGTCACTCAATGTATTAGGTTGTCAGGTGTCTTTTATTTCGTCTCTTTCAGCCTGAAACATTTCCTAGTCCTCCCCGCCTTTCAGGATGCTCACACTCTTGGAGACTGCAGGCTGAACCTGAACTTCCTGATGTCTCCTGCTTCGTGGGCAGGGAGAGCAAGAAGGAGGAAGTGAGGATCCGGGTAGCCACCCTAGAGAGGGCCTTTGCAGGTCTCCTTGTGCAGTTGCACTGGTGGGCAATACTGCCCTTGACAGCTGCAGCCTGAGCACTGGGAACAGAGCAACTGAAACTGTTTTCCTTGTTCCTGGGGGAATTCTCATGGTTTTTAGGGAAAGAACTCATGTTTGTGGTTTTCCTCAACCTCTGATGTTTTAGATCAAACTTGTTGGGAACTTCCCTGGTGGTCCAGTGGCTAAGACACTGTGCTCCAATGTAGGGGGTGTGGGTCAGGAAACTAGACCCCATATGTCCCAACTAAGAACCCAGTATAGCATAAATAAGCACATAAATGTTTTTAGGGGAAAAAAATGTTTGAGCCCAAGTACCTGGATGCGTTTGCAAACCTGAAGTGTTTTTGCAGGCCATTTTGAGTCTTAGATTGGATAACTGCCCTGTAATCGGACTGCTTCTTCAAAGTGCCTGTGAAAACAGTAGCTCAGTGGGGTGGCCAGAGGACTGTTAACAGGAGACAGAATTCTCTGCTTCTCCATTTGTCCTGTCTCCCTACTTTTGTTCCACATGTTCTTTCCTCCAGGAGGCCTTAAAATCTGCTACTCTGTCTTCCCTGCTCTTTTTAGTAAGCAACTAAACAAACTTTAGGCTGAAAAAAAGAAAAAAGACAAAAGCCATGGTGCTGCTGAGGGGCTGTCAACAGCTGGGACCTCATTAGAAGTTCTCATAGTTATGGTTTTGGAGACTGACTGTCTCTAACAGATATTCCCCAGAAAAACCAAATGAAGTGTTTCTGTTTATTGATGGGCTGCAGGGCTTGAGTATCGTTAATTGAGTGCAGTCAGTACCTTTGTAACTTGCAGATGTGTGAGTGAGTGTGTGAGTGAGTGTGTGTGTGCGCACATGTGTGTGTGTGTCTGAGCTTAACTGTTAATGTGACCAGGTGGTGGCTGTGGTTGTGGGTCTCACTGCCCTCCTGAAGTGGCGGTCTGCATTTTCTCGGTGTTTAGGGTGAGCAGTTACCCCCTCAGCTGCTGGAAAATGACTTCTGCATTGTGTACACATCTTCTGTAAAGCGTCATCACGGAATTCTTTCCACCTTAGCCATGGGGAAAAAAGGCAAAACCAATAACCTTGCCTCTGGCATCGGTGAACCTGTAGCCACTGGACTCTAGATGGGTGGAATTTTCTATCTCAGATTTACAGAAAGAGAATGTGAAATTTTCTTGCCTTAGGACTCCAAAGATAATTTCACTGCTGAATGGATTGAAACGTCACTTCTGTGCTTCCCTGATAGCTCAGTTGGTGAAGAATCCTCCTGCAATGAGGATTCAATTCCTGAGTTGAAAAGATCCGCTGGAGAAAGGGATAGGCTACCCACTCCAGTATTCTTGGGCTTCCCTTGTGGCTCAGCTGGTAAACAATCCGCCTGCAATGCAGGAGACCTGAGTTTGATCCCTGAGTTGGAAAGATCCCCTGGAGAAGGGAAAGGCTACCCACGCCAGTATTCTGGCCTGAAGAATTCCATGGACTGTATAGTTGCAAAGAGTCGGACACAACTGAGCAACTTTCACTTTCCAGCTTGATGTACAGAAATGATGGATGCCTCATGATTTTTTGGTTCAAAGCAGACGGGTGCAGCACAATCATTTTCATAGTTTGTTCCTCGGTGAATGATAAACATCACCTTCTCTGCCTTGGGCAGGGGACCAAAGAGTAGAGCAGCCGTAATTCTGGAAAGATTGAGAAATGCGCATCT
>NW_011495069.1:7103961-7114754 GCF_000754665.1 Bison bison bison
CGCATCTAGCAGCCATCATTATCTGTCACTCCCTGAAGCCTATTTTCCTATCTGACCTTCCCATTTTCCCCTTCCGTGATTTTAGTGCACCCAAGACCCAGCTGCAGAGTAACCCTGAGTTCCCAAGAAACTGTGTTGTTATGTGTTATCCTTAACATATTTTAGGTGCAAGCTATTTGTAGTCATTTTTACTGCTCACTTACTGCATGGGTGATTTCTGCATATGAAGGCAGCTCAGATCTCTATTTTATGGAAAACTTACATAACAGGAAAAGCCTGGGTTTTTAAGCCAAATTATTTGTTTTCCTTATAACTGTTGTACTGCCAGAGATGAATACTATGTGACCTCTGAAGAAGTAGAGTGGTCAGTGATGCTCTGGATTTTATGGGATCCCGGCAATCTTCTAGAGAATAAATGTGCAATCTTCTAGAGAATAAATGTGTAACAGGATGGTGTTACTTTTATATCGTTAGGGAATTCAGAAACCTATAAAAGGGAATTATTTCTACAACTTCCCTGGTGGTCCAGTGGTTAAGCATCTGCCTGCCAAAAAATAAGATCCCACAGGCTGCGGGGTAATCAAGCCCGCTCAGCACAAGGACTGACCATGTGCGCTCTGGAACCCATATGCCACAACTGCTGAGCCTGGGGACCCTAGAGCCCCTGTTCCACGACAAGAGAAGCCCACGCACCACAGCTAGAGAGTAACCTGCCCTCTGCAACCAGAGAAAGCTTGAACCCAGCAATGAAGAGCCCACGCGCCTCAGTGAGGGCCCAGTGCAGCTCCAGGGAATTATTTCTAAAACAATTTAAGGAGGGGAAAAAAAAGAATTTGGTTTCTGAATGGATTCTGTTTGTCCCGAGTGCTTTCAGTCCGTGTCCATAGATGAAGCCCTCACCTCCTGTCTCCATTCTTCTAAAGCCCTTTTGTGCTGTTCCCGGGATGTTAGGGACAGCTCAGGAATCCACGTGCTGATGTCTTGGACACAGTGAGGGGCAGAGCTACCAGCTAAGGGCGCTGACCTTTTTCCTCTAATAGGAAACAACAAAAGTTTTGCCTCTACATTAATTGTTCATATTTTCTGCTCACCTCGGACCTTAAAGTCACACAGTTCATAAGCTGTGTTTATGCCACATTAAGGGGGAAATGCATATGAAAGAGAGGGGAAAAAAACCAGCAAAACTTAGAAAAAGTCTCATCAACTCCTGCATGGCTTCATTTTTGAATAATTCTTCATCAGTTCACACATATTGGGATTTAGAAGAGAAAGATACGTATAACTCATTGCTGTCGTCTGCATGTTAATTCAGTTATGGTGTCTTTCTGGAATGATTTTAATAATTGTTTTGAAAGGAAATAGGAAGAAGGATGTGATTATCAAGTAGCTAATTATCTACACACATTTTTAGGAGGTATATTTAAAACAAAAGAATACATAAAGTTCAGAAATAAAGGATAGGAGTTGAGTTCTGTGCAATATACAGTTGACTCTTGAACAACACAGATTTGAACTGCACAGGCCCTCTTCTATGCAGATTTTTTCCCAGTAAACTACAGTGCTATGCAGTCTGCACGGTTGGTTTACTTCACAGGTGTGGAGTCATGGATACGAAGGGCCCCTGCAAAGGTATATGCAGACTTTGAACTGGGCATGTTGGTGACCCTAACCCTTTGTTGTTCGGCAGTCGACTGGATGGCCAACAGAAAGCTACACCAGCTGTATTAATATCAGACAAAACAGACTTTAAGACAAAAGACCTTCCTAGAGAAAGAGAGAGGCTACTAATAATAAAATATTTAGTTCACGAGGAAGACAAAACAATTCTAAACTTGCTTTTTGTTTTTCTTGTTTAGTCGCTAAATTGCATCTGATGACCCCATGGACTCTAGGCCGCCAGGCTCCTCTGTCCATGGGATTTTCCAGGCAAGAATACTGGAGCAGTTTGCCATGTCCTTCTCCAAGGGATCTTACTGACTCAGGGATCAAATCTTAGTCTCCTGCATTAGCAGACAGATTCGTTAACATATCTGTAAAAATGTATGAAGCCAAAGTGAGCAAATTACAAGGCAAAATAAATCCACCTGAGTGGGAGATCTGAACAAACCTATTGGTAATCATTAGTTCAAACAGACACCCCCTCTAAAAGAAATCAGTATATAGAACTTCTAAAGAACACAAGCTTAACATACTGAACATATTTATGGTACAGCAGGCACCCAACAGCTACAGAAAGATGTTTCAAGCACACATAGCAGATTTATGAAAATGGATAAAATATTGTAACAAAAGCTAGTCTCAGAAATATTGAAGGATTGATATCTCTATGGATAAAAACCTCTGATCATAGTGAAAATAAATGAGATGTTAAAAAGATAACAAGCAAAATCTCCCACCTATTTGGAATTTTAAGGAATATCTAAACAATTCATGAGACAAGGAAGAAATCATAATGGAAATTAAACTAAATACTTAGAATCAAATAATAATGAAAGTAATATATATTCAAACTTGTGGGAATAGCTAAAAAATAATATTTAGAAATATATATTCCTTAAATGTTTCTATTAAAAAGGAGAAAATTGAAAAATTACAGACTCAGCATCCAACTTAAGGCAATAGAAAAAGGAAAAACTCAAAGAACAAAGAGTAGAAATTAATGAAATAGAGAGTAAATATACATAGAATCAGTAATGTCAAACAGGTGATTCCCTGAAGAGAAAGTGGTGTGTGTCTCTACTTATTTGGGTCTTTAATTTCTTTCAACTATGTTGAATAGTTTTCAATGTACCAAGTGAAGGATAATCATTTCAACCATGGGAGCTGGAACCAAGGGATAGCCATATAGGGAAAGAAAAAAGTGAACTCTGACTCTTGTCTCACATACAAAAATTAACTTGAAGTGGATCCTAGACCTAAATGTAAAAACTAAGCTAGAAAACATAGGAGAAAATCCTAGTGACCTTGGGTATGGCAGAGATTTCTAAATTTGACACAAAAAGCACAAAGTAGTTTTTTAAAGTCAACACGTGGACGTGTGAATTCACATTCACACGAGTGAACTCCAGGAGTCGGTGATGGACAGGGAGGCCTGGCGTGCTGCGATTCATGGGGTGGCAGAGAGTCGGACACGACTGAGCAACTGAACTGAACTGAACTGAAAACTAGTAACAACCCAGTTGCCTGTCAGCAGGTACATGCATAAATATCCTTACAGTGGAATTCTACTTGATAATAAGAAGGATCATAAAAGAGAACCCAGTAATATGACTCTCAAAATGATTATGCTCAGGGAAAAAACCGAGGACCCCCCCTCCCCGGCCAAAAGTACATTTATATGAAATACTAAAAAAATATGATCTGATCTAGAGTGACAGAAAATAGACAGTGGTTACTGGTGGGAGTGGGATGGGCATCTCATACACTTTAGTTTTATGGAGAGTACAGAGTTAAATATGAAAGGTGAAATCATAAAATTTTAAGACCATCTGGGAGAACATCATTGTGATCTCAGAGTATACAAGGATTTCTCAAGACACAACACAAAAGGAAGAAAACTGATACATTTAGTAAGGTTCAAATTTAAAACTTGTATATCTCAAAAAAAAATTGGTAAAAAGTACTTATGGCACCTATAATTAACAAAGAATTAGTACCCCAATAGAACTCCCATTCCTCAATTAAAAGAGACAGCCCAATAGAAGAACGGACAAAAGATACGAGCACACATATGGATTCTGCAGGCAAGAATACTGGAGTGGGTTGCTGTGCCCTCCTCCAGGGGATCTTCCCAACCCAGGAACCTAACTGCTTCTCTTATGTCTCCTGCATTGGCAGGCAGGTTCTTTACCACTAGCGCCACCTGGGAAGCTATATCATGTTAAGAGGAACCCCAGAAGACCCATAAACATGAAAAGAGGTTCAACGTCTTTATTTTTCAAAGAAATGTGAATTATAACCAAAATTAGAGCTGATTTCATATCCCTTACTTTGCATTGGTAAAAATTTAAAGGTCTGTATCAAATGTTGGCATAGATATGAAGCAACCAGAACACACTTTCACTCTTAGACAGTAAATTGGTACAAACACTTTGGAAAACTACTTGGCATCGTCTACTAAAGTAAAAGATACGTCAGTGTTGAGGCCCAGGACGCTTGCTTAAAAGACGCTTGCTCCTTGGAAAGAAAGCTCTGACAAACCTAGACAGTGTATTCAAAAGCAAAGTTGCGACTTTGCCGACAAAGGTCCATATAGTCAAAGCTGTGGTTTTTCCAGGAGTCATGTACAAATGTGAGAGTTGGACCATAAAGAAGGCTGAGAACGAAAGAATTGATGCTTTCGAATTGTGGTGCTGGAGAAGACTCCTGCGAATCCCTTGGACAGCAAGGAGATCAAACCAGTCAATCCTAAAGGAAATCAATCCTGAATATTCACTGGAAGGACTGATGCTGAAGCTGAAGCTCCAGTACTTTGGCCACCTGATATGAAGAGCTGACTCACTGGAAAAGACCCTGATGCTGGGAAGGACTGAGGGCAGGAGGAGAAGGGGGCAACAGAGGATGAGATGGTTGGATGGCGTCACTGACTCAATGGACATGAGTTTTAGCTAACTCTGGGAGATAGTGACGGACGGGAAAGCCTGGTGTGCTGCAGTCCATGAGGTCTCAGAGAGTGGTGTATAACTTAGAGACTGAAGAACAAAGGCCCAGTAATGCCACTTACAGTGTGGACACCAGAGAAACCATGCATATGGGCACCAAGAATGTTCCTAACAGCATTGTAGTAGCAAAAACTGAAGGCAGTCCAGATTCCAGCAGCATTAGCAGGATTGTGGTATAGCTGTACAATGGAATATTATACAGTCCTGAAGAGGGTGGCTCACAGTTACAGCAACAAGGAAGAATCTTAGGAAAAAAGGCAAGTTATAGAAGAATATATGCAACATGATTCGGTCTTTAGGGGAGCTTATAAATGTTGTAAAAATATAAAGAAAAACAAAGATAAGCTTGAAATTCCAGAAAATAATTACTTTGAAGCTAAAAAGGAATAGGATGGAGGTAAAAACTCGGGCATGCTGAGGACTTCAAAATGATAGTGATGTTCTTGTTCTATCATTGGGCATGTTCTTATCATTTTATACCTTACATTCATTTTATAATACTTTACATTTGATTTTATAATATGAACTCTACATAATATAACCTTCAATAAACTTATTTTTAAAATAAGTGCAAACTGCAGAATTTAGCATATGACTAACAGGACACCTGTTCTTGTGCACCTACAAGAAAAGAATGCTTCTTTGGGGAAAAAAACAAATTATAATGAATTCTACTCCACTACTTACGTTTAATGATTTCGATTTCCTCTTGGTAAAGGTTTTCCTGCTCCCCCAACCCTTATTCTCTCTGCTGTGCTGCCCCTCACTTTGTAGGAGAGATTTGAAGCGCTTTTCACCATCTATGATGACCAGGTTACATTTCAGTTGTTCAAAAGCTTTAGAAGAGTCCGAATAAATTTCAGCAAGCCTGAGGCAGCAGCAAGGGCTCGAATAGAACTCCACGAGACAGACTTCAACGGAAGGAAGCTGAAGCTGTATTTCGCACAGGTACTTACTTCATTGTGCAGAGGGCAGAGTGGGCTGAACTTGTTTTCCTCCATCCAGTGATACTGTCGGTTCTCCGTCTTCTCTATCATCGTATCAGAGATCTTTGAAATGAACAATCCCAATCAGCAAATCATGTAAACATATTTTTCCTTTGTTTTACAGATACATAAACATATACATTTATTAAGCATATTTGCCCTCCTGACTTTGTTTTGCTTAGCCTAACAGAGGGTTTCATATTTTTCTGGCAGCTTTTCTCAACTGGGGTTGAGAGGATTAAGCCCTAACACCATAAGGTCACTTTTCTCCTGTCGTCTAGAATGGCACTTGGGATGGAACGTTCTTGGAACATGTGAGAAAAGCAGTCTCTGGACTCATTTCCGTGGGCTGTGATTCCTAAGAGGTGCCCTGTTGAAACGCTCCCAGCCCAAGGGGTGAGCAGGGAGCAGACAGCACACGCAGAAAGGCTGTCCTAGACTTAGGAATTGCAGAGGATCCTGCAAGTTAATGAGAATTGGCCATCCTTATTATTCGAATCCTCCATTGATAGGACTCTGACAAACCAAGTACTTCTTGGAAGAATTAGTGAAATAAAAGCATTAGATCAGCTGTTAGGTGTACTGTTTTATTTTTCACAAAGCATTTTTTTTCCCTTGGTCTAGCTTTCAAAATTAAAAAAAAATTAAGATGGGGTTTGCTGTCTGACATTACAAATGAAACCTATGTTTGGACACGTCTTGGTGGAGTCGATGGTGACGGTATAACCTAATCTCTTCTAAAACTGGAATTCAGTGCTCAGTACGATTCATTGTCCATTCGTCTACTCATTGCTTTTTCTTTCTGTTTGACGAATATTTATTGGGCACCTAATGGTCTGTGCCATGCACCAAGTGTTCAGTGGTGAACCAGACAGACTCTGACCCAGCCCCTGGAAGATATGTAGCCTGTCAAAGAGAAATTTTACATTTTCTCCAAAGAGGTGTTGTAGTTAATGGGAAGATGAAAGTGAAAAACATAGCCTGGCCATAAACTGTGAGCATCTCCCCCGCTGCAGGTACAGATGTCCGGCGAAACGCGAGACAAGTCGTATTTACAGCCGCCCCAGCCTGCCAAGCAGTTCCTCATCTCCCCTCCCGCGTCGCCTCCGGTGGGGTGGAAGCAGGGCGGGGACGCAACGCCTGTTATAAATTATGACCTACTCTGTGCTGTTTCCAAACTGGGACCAGGTAACCAACTTCTCTCTCTCCTGTTTTTTTCTCCAAACTTTTGCTTTAAAGCCCTCATTCAGCTAGCTATCCATGTTCTAGCCAACTAGTAGCAACATGATCAGCGTGGAAGTTAGTCACACAAACCTGGGTTCAGATTCTAGCCTCTGCTAACTTTGTGATCTTGAGCAGGTTATTTAGCTTCCATTTTCTGAGCCTCTGTTTTCTCATCTAAAATAGCGATCATAGGAGCTACCCTTCAACATGGTTATAAGGACTAAGGGCTTTCCCAGGTGGCACAGTGGTAAAGAATCTGCCTGTCAAAAAAAAAAAGAATCTGCCTGTCGATGCAGGAGACACAGAGATGCAGGTTCAATCCCCGAATCGGGAAGATCGTCTGGAGAAGGAAATGGCAACCCACTACAGTATTCTTGCCTGGGAAATCCCATGGATAGAGGGGCTTAGTGGGCTACAGTCCACAAAGTCACAGAGCTGGACACGATTCAGCAAGACTGAGTACATGCACGCGCCCACACACACACACACACACACACAAGAACTAAGTGATATATACGTAATAGTAAATCTAACTGCAGTTTTTACTGTTCCAAATTCTAGTACATGACAGATCATTAGAGAATATTAGTTGCCATCGAAATAGCAGACAGACAACTTCTACACTGAATAGTTTATCAAGGTATTGGTGGTGATACCATATCATCCCTTCAGATTCTTCTCTTGTATTTCTTTTCCACTCTTCTTTTCCTTCTGTTTAATTTCTCTCTCTCATCCCTCCAAAATACTATAATAAATCAGTGCCATTGTTGGTTCATAGTAGTCATCCACCTAAAATAATGTTGTGTCTTCATTAACATTAGGGGATACAAAAGGCATTTGAGGGGAAGTTGTTTTTAGACATGAGAGCTATATCTTGGATCCCTGAGGTCCTATATATAAGAGATTGCCGATGCTGCCTGAAACCTTACAGGTGTCTCCCAAGGGGAACCCAGAAACCATTACGAAGTTAAGCAGGAACACGTGCGTTGTTCATAGAACAGTAATTCGCACTTGCGTTTTAACTCCCAAGACCTCAGTACTCCTCACTACTAATTTCTCGAAATGCCAGAATTTTTTAAGAACCTTAAAAAGCATCAATTCTCTAATGTCTAAACAAGATAAAGTACTATGACATAGGATTTACAGATTGAAAAGCCAGTAATCAGCAATGAAAACATGAGTAGAACAAGAAGTTTCAAAGTTCAGAACCCTTTCTTTGCTATTTACCTCTGCAGGAGAGAAATATGAACTTCACGCAGGAACCGAGTCCACACCAAGCGTGGTGGTTCACGTCTGTGAAAGTGAAACTGAAGAGGAAGAAGAAACAAAAAACCCCAAACAGAAAATCACCCAGACACGGCGCCCAGAACCTCCGACCGAAGCGCTGAGCGAGCCCCGGGCCTTCGACTGTGCGCTTTGAGGCTTTGGTGGTGTGGCGTGGAGCCGCTGCCCACCTGGCCAGGGATGGCGGGGACATGCCCACCCATGACCGTGACCACTGCTCAGCCAAGGGGAGGCCAGGGGGCACAGAGCACCCACACTGGGGACGGTAGAACATGGAGTAGCAGTTTTAACAGATCAGTTAAAAGCACAATTTTTAACTGATGTTCTGAACAGCATGTTACTTTAAAGGATTAGCCCCCACCACGTGGCAACTCTTGACCATTTTTAAACAGCAAATTAGGAGAATGGCTTCCTCCAGAAACATCGATTTCCCTGATTCTGGATAGCATGGGGTACCCCAAAGTGAAAACGGTAGTCACCCAGGGCAGTTCCATTTTTGAGAACTTAAAAATAGTCTTAAAATAATAATAATAATAAAAAGTATTACAGTTTTAATAATCTAGATGAGTATGTTTGTAATGGTCTGTTGGCTCCAAACAAATCTTTTGGTCAAAGATTAATTGCTATTCAATATACATGGAATTTTTTGCCCAGAAAGAGACCTGACATAGACAATAATTCACAGAAAATCATTTTTTTTCTCAAGTGGTTTTTTTTTCTTTAGCTTTGGGGAAGAAATGCCTGGTTCCCTTCGACTGTCAGAATCAAGGTGCCCAAATCTACAAGCACACTGTTCTCATCACAAAGTGATACATAATAGACCCCAGTTCCGGATAACGCCCCCCGGGCAAAGAGCTGCTGCTTTGGAAGCGAGACGCATCACCTGTGACCCTGATGACTGTGATCTCAGGCGGCTACCACGCTGTCGCATTTGTGACACGTCCTGGCCTGTAGCTCGGGCCGTCTTCAACCACCACTTGAGTGGCCATTATTCATATTTGTGTGTCATCATTCATAGACTTTAAATCAGAAAAAGTACTGATAAGATTTTCTGAAGACTGTTTTTAACTGTCCATTTAAACATTCTTCTGTTTGCTTTGACATAGAAGTCGCACACATTGTTTTTCTGTGAATTAGGGAAAGATGGAGCAGATAGGGATAATTCATTGGTCAGAGTTTCTTTTGGGTGAAATTTGTTTACCGTGGCTTCCAGTTGGCATTTTCCCTTAAAACAGAGTTGTTTCCTACTTGTATTTGAGGGTGTATCATTGAACAAACATCTTCTTAGTTACTCTTTTGTGGTCTGTGTGAATTTCGAAGTCCTTTTTGTAGAAAAGTATTGTAACTAAGAATGCTTTGCTTCAGGTCAGGTGGCCGTACTGGCTTTCTGCTCCCCCAGGTTTTCTTTGTAAGGCAAGTGTCTGGGGCTCCTTGCTGTGTCTGTGCAAGGACTTGTGAGTTTGGACTAATAAACCAGTGTGGCTGCCACGACAACGAAAGAAAAATGCAGAAATTCAGATCATGCTATCGATACATTTTTGGTAACGTGTTTCTGTGGTCTAGATGTTCTTATTGTGGTAGAATTTATTTCTAAGGACTTAAACTTTATTGCAAAAAAAAAAAGTTTCCTATATTTTCCTTACCTTCAAATATGCTGAGATGATCAACTCTTCTGTTTGTATATATCCACCACTTACGGTAAGCCTCGATGTAAATTCAGTTGAAATTTGTGATTCTGTAAGCTGTTTATTAAACTTATTAAATTTATTATTTGGCAGTTTAACTGGCAGCCACGTAATAAATTTACTTTGCAGTTCTAAATTCAGCCAGTTTTTAATCTTATCTGGGTGCACTAATTTATCATTGCAGAACAAACTCTGTAAGTCAGGAAATGTATGTATTTTCAATGTTTGGAAATTTTTGAATTTTCTTTTAGATAATATTTATTCACTGTAATTTTCTAAGTGATCAAAAGTCATGATGTTTTATTATTTGGCTTGGCTTTCATGCTGTACCTTCCAATTAAAGAATCAGATCAGTCGCTCAGTCGTGTCCAACTCTTTGCGACCCCATGAATCGCAGCACGCCAGGCCTCCCTGTCCATCACCAACTCCCGGAGTTCACTGAGACTCACGTCCATCGAGTCAGTGATGCCATCCAGCCATCTCATCCTCTGTCATCCCCTTCTCCTCTTGCCCCCAATCCTTCCCAGCATCAGAGTCTTTTCCAATGAGTCAACTCTTCACATGAGGTGGCCAAAGGACTGGAGTTACACCTTTAGCATCATTCCTTCCAAAGAAATCCCAGGGCTGATCTCCTTCAGAATGAACTGGTTGGATCTCCTGGCAGTCCAAGGGACTCTCAAGAGTCTTCTCCAACACCACAGTTCAAAAGCATCAATTCTTCAGCCCTCAGCCTTCTTCACAGTCCAACTCTCACATCCATACATGACCACAGGAAAAACCATAGCCTTGACTAGACGGACCTTTCTTGGCAAAGTAATGTCTCTGCTTTTGAATATGCTATCTAGGTTGGTCATAACTTTCCTTCCAAGGAGTAAGCGTCTTTTAATTTCATGGCTGCAGTCACCATCTGTAGTGATTTTGGAGACCCAAAAAATAAAGTCTGACACTGTTTC
>NW_011495069.1:7114854-7123840 GCF_000754665.1 Bison bison bison
CCACAGGAAAAACCATAGCTTTGACTAGACGGCCCTTTCTTGGCAAAGTAATGTCTCTGCTTTTGAATATGCTATCTAGGTTGGTCATAACTTTCCTTCCAAGGAGTAAGCGTCTTTTAATTTCATGGCTGCAGTCACCATCTGTAGTGATTTTGGAGCCCCAAAAAATAAAGTCTGACACTGTTTCCATTGTTTCCCCATCTATTTCCCATGAAGTGGTGGGACCGGATGCCATGATCTTTGTTTTCTGAATGTTGAGCTTTAAGCCAACTTTTTCACTCTCCACTTTCACTTTCATCAAGAGGCTTTTGAGTTCGTCTTCACTTTCTGCCATAAGGGTGGTGTCATCTGCATATCTGAGGTTATTGATATTTCTCCCGGCAATCTTGATTCCAGCTTGTGTTTCTTCCAGTCCAGCGTTTCTCATGATGTACTCTGCATACAAGTTAAATAAACAGGGTGACAATATACAGCCTTGACGAACTCCTTTTCCTATTTGGAACCAGTCTATCCCTAACTTAAACTGTCTTTTATAGTCCAACAATGCAAATTTAAGTGTTAGTTGCTCAGTTGTATCTAACTCTTTGTGACCCCATGGACTATAGCACACCAGGCTCCTCTGACCATGGAATTCTCCAGGCAAGAATACTAGAGTGGATTGCCATTTCCTTCTCCAGGGCCTCTTCCTAACCCAGGGATCGAACCCAGATCTCTTGCATTGCAGGCAGATTCTTTACCGTTTGAGCCACCAGGGAAGCCCCACCAACAATGCAAATTACCTGAATATTTCTTTTTCTCTTTATTTTTTTCAATGTTGAATAAATTAAAGAAAAACTTAAACCAAAATTAAGTATATATTAAATAATATGTTTTTAATTTAATATATGTAAAACTTTTCTGAGGACTTCCCTGGTGGTCCAGTGGTTAAGACTCCAAGCTTCCACTGCAACTTTTCTGAATGGAAAACATTAATATTTTTGTTCTTTCTAGTATAGTGTTTCCACAACATGAGCTCTAAAAGAAAAACTACTAAACCCATTAACTTTTTAAAATTTTTGACTGTACCCCACAGCTCGAGAGAATCTTATTTCCTTGACCAGGGATTGAACCCAAGCCCTTGGCAACGAATGCACCAAGTCCTAACCACTGGACCTCCAGGCAATTCCTACCCATTAACATTTTAATATTGTGAAATCAACCAGAATCTCCCCAGGTATTATGATCTTTTTTGACTATTCTGTATCCAATTCATGTATCCATCTTGTGAGAGATGAGTCTCATTAATCTTTTATTTAAGTACCTTTTAATAAGTTCATGTACATGAACTCAGTTTCTTCTTTGAAACTGAGTCATCACTTAGATTTAACTTAAGTATAATAGCCATGGTTTCTTTAGACACCATAATCTCGAATCAGGTTAGGCAGTTGTGAGGGAAGAAGATGATGCTTTTTGTTAGGAAAAACATTTGTAGAAGATAAGAAAATTATAATACAATAAAAATAGTTGACAGAACTTGCAGTGCGTGGGCTCTTGTGGTCTAGGTTCTTTCAATTTACCCACCTGATGAAACCAGAAGTGAATGTGTTATATTTAGAAGTGTATGCCTCTGAGCATCTACTGGTTTAGGTGCTAAGAGGCAGAAATGGTAGAAACAGTTCCCTTGCCTTGGAGAGCTGAAAATCAGGTGAAAGCAAACTAGGCCTTTCACATTCTGCTTCTCCAAAATGTTGTACACTAAAGCCTATCGGTAATTAAGAGCCGAAGAAAAGCTACTGGGAACTTTTAAGTTCAACGTAAAGGGTATTTTTTTAAATTGAAATATAGTTGATTTTACAGTGTTGTGTGAGTTTCTGCTGTAGAGCAAAGTGATTCAGTTACACATACAGATACATATCCTTGTTTATATTCTTTTCCATTACGGCTCATCACAGGGTATTGACTATAGCGCCCTGTGCTATACAATTGGACTTCGTTGTTTGTAGCATAAACGTTTAAATCAACATTTTGGTTTATGGGATATTCAAATCAAAGAGATGCCAGGAGACAGCGTCAGTCTAGCACTTTCATTCTTGTAGAATATGATTGTTTTTCCCATTCACATTAATCCCATCTTTTTAAAATGTTGTGATGTAAAGTGGAAATATTTGATTTCTCAGAATCTCAGTTACAGAGCTGAGGGCAGCTTTGGAAATCATATCGTCGAATCCTCGTGTTGCTTAGATGAGAAAGCAGGCGATGTGACTTGCTGCGAAGCCCACAGAAGGCAGCCCAGGTTCTCGAATTGGCAGTCCCAACGTCCAGGCTGTGGCTTTTCTCTACTTTTTCTTGCACTGACTTCTTAAAGACACTCAGAGGCCACGATAACCAGTCATAAGAAACAAAAGGGGAAAAAATTCCTTTTCCCCAGTGAGATACAATGAATAAGAAAAATCTTATCTGACGAAGTCAGTGACTTCGTAATTTCAATGAGTGAATTTCATGTTCCATGTTTTGTATTTTCGTTGTCCTTGTACCAGTGGATTTGGAATCTACTTAATGTTATTTTGGTAGCCAGGAATTGTGGTGACATTTTGTGTAGGCCTTCCTAGATTTTCATAATAATCGGATTAGAATATAAATAGGCATACTTGAGACATGACTGTAATGAAGCAGAATGAGACCTAATATGATTTGGAAAGGGCTTGCGGTGGAAGGGAATGCTCACTCAGTGTTTGTGAGATGCAGTTCTGTCAATGACTGAAGGCTGACCTGTGCTTCATGTTTTTATACAGACTTGTTTACAGTCCATGGCTTTTTTTTTAAGAAGGGAAAATCTAAAACATAATTAAGCATTGGAAACAACAAAATTCTTCGGTGCGTCAGGCTCACTGCCTGGTGGATGTCTCTCTTTTCTCCAGAGTTATGTACTTCATACCTCTCCTGCTGGTGAGATCAGTCAGTCTTCCCTTCTTGGCTCACCTGCATTTTTATCTTCCTGTAGGAGAGGAATTTCTTACAGTAAGTACTCTAATATAAAGAAACTAAAGACTTGGAGACGTAGTTGCCTTCTAGCTTAAGAAGTAAGTCCGTGTTGTAGAACTGTGTCTTTTAAAAGGTTCAACAAATTTAAAGAATAAGATTTATGAACCTTGTCCAACAATTTGATAAATACATGTTTTTTAAACTTCCATTGGTGTGGGGTCCGTCAGAGCACCTTCATTGGAATGCCATTGTTTTTTAACCATGAATCAGGGGGAAATTGTAATAATTTGTAGAGTGTCATTATTAATGAATATACAAGCAACTAAGCAACTGAAATTTCCAATTCCTAGATTCACTGATCAAAAAAATTCAAAAACGGTTGAATTAGAACTTTCCAGCGAGGGTTAAAAGGAGCTAATCTTGGGCTAAGTCAAAGTATCCCTGTCCATTTAAACAAAAGTTTGAAGGCCTTTTGCTAAACCAGTCGTGTGGTCTCTCCTGTAAACCTACATTTCCTTTGGAAACAAAACTGTGCTCTGCAGGCTCGTGGAACTCCTGTGGCTTTGACTGACTGTCCATTCCTGTCATACGGGAAGACACACCTGTGCACCTAATCTGTGGTTTTCTGTGTTGTTTTCTATGCAGTCCCCAGTATTCCTAACTCAGACTGGGGACTGAGGAGAGAGAAAGGTGGCTAGTCCTGCTGGTGTGCCATACTCCTCCCACCGCTTCTCAGCCCAAGTCGGGGCCCCGTGATTTCAATCCTCTTATACTGTGCGTCAGAGAAGGCAATGGCACCCCACTCCAGTACTCTTGCCTGGAAAATCCCATGGGCGGAGGAGCCTGGTGGGCTGCAGTCCATGGGGTCACGAAGAGTCGGACACGACTGAAGTGACTTAGCAGCAGCAGCAGCATACTGTGCGTAGCCTCCAAGTTCAAGAAATGTTTCTCCACCATTTCACTTCTGTGTTAACTGAACCCAGGAGTCAGATTTATTATTTTATCTGCAAATGTCCGACCTTCTGTTACATTTTGGGGGACATTACCTTTCTGCTACTATCATCTGTAGTGGATATTACTGTACTTCCAAAAACTGGCCGATAATTCACAGGTGTGTATTCCACATTTTAGTGTGCTTACAGTGGTGATTCATAGTGTGTAGTACTGTGTTATTTGTCAACTTCAGCTCTTCTGTATTTTGAGGACATTTAAACATTCCTTGTCAAGGTGACAAAAGCAGATTGCAATTTTGGGGGGAAATCTTTGTGATTAATGGTAACAGTTTTGTTTTTAAAGCTAATAAAGTTAGTTGTTTTTTTTTAAATCCTGTGAATTGAGTTTTCTTTGTAGTATTTTCAATAAGTATCACTTACGTTTAGGTAATAACACAGAAAAGGCAGAAAAGTGAAATATTATGTTTGATTCTTTAACCTGATCCCACTGCAGGTTAGTGCTGTGTTTGTGCCGGAGTTAAAGGTGGTGGTGACTCGCCACTGACTCTGGAAAAAACCACTCTGGTTTATGTTCTTCACCAAGAAAAGTTTTTACCCTGGTTTGCTCCTCAGCTAGAAATGATTTGCCTTTGGGCTTCCCAGGTAGTCCACTGATTAAGAATCTTCCTTGCAGTGCAGGGGACACCAACTCCATTGCTGGTCCAGGCATACCCTACATGCCATGGAGCAGCTAAGCCTGTGCACTGCCTCTGCTGAGCCCATGTGTTGCAGCTACCAAAGCCCAAGCACCCTAGAGCCCATGCTCCACAGCATGGAGAGAGGCCACTGCAATGAGAAGCCCACATACTGCAACAGACGGTAGCCCCTGCTCGCCTCAACTAGAGAAGCCCACACACAGCAGCGAAGACCCACCACAGCTAATAAATAAATACATCTTTTTTAAAAATTATTTATTTTTGGTAAAAACCTATTTTCTGTCTTAGTTAAAAAAAAAAAAACAAACTCCAAAATGTTAAAGCTAGAAGGAATGACTGTAGAGATTATTTAGTACAGTGATTTTTTTTATATATACATACCACTTTTTAGAATATATTATTTATCTGTTTATTTATTTGGCCTCACTGGGTCTTAGTTTCCGGGCTTCTCTCCAGTTGTGGTGCTCGGGCTGACGAGCACATGGGCTCGGCAGTGCTGGCGCCAGAGCTTAGCTGTCCTGCAGGGTGTGGGATCTTAGTCCCCTGACCAAGGATCGAACCTGTGTCCCCTGCATTGGAAGGTGGACTCTTAAAAACTGGACGACGAGGGAAGTCCCCATACCAGTTTTTAAGCCATCTGCTCTTTATTCAAATAAAATCTTATATAAATCCCAGTGTAAACCGGTTACCAAAAAAAAAAAAAGGTAAACAAAGCTGCTTCTTTTGAAAGGAGGCAGAGTGGGAGAGTGGAGACCCAGGCCCCGCTCCAGCACCTGTGAGAACTCACAGGACAGTTCAGAACACACGTATTTCAGTGGCTTCCACTCCCCCGGCCCACGCCTCCTACTCACACCTTTGCAAGCAAACGGCCCAAGAGACATCGCCAAGTTCACACATCTGGATGGTCACCCACTTGGGAGATCTGAGTTTCTTGCTTCTGTCCCCAGGTCCTCTCTACCACACTCTTCTACTCTGTTGAACTGATATCTTTTGTTTTTCAGGAGGAAACATACTAGGATTCAAAGGTTCTTAAAATTAGTAGTGTTTTTCTGTTTTAATACCACTAACTCAGAGTTGCTGGGGACATTGCCATTGTCCCAGATGTTTTCAAGCTGTGTTCTGGGGGGTGGCCTCCAGGTGGAGCTGGGCCTCCAGGTGACCGGGGCCTGGCAGTCTGTTGTATGTAATGACCTTAAAATAAGATTTCACTGGAGCTAAAAATTCTTTCCTGAAACAGCCAGTTGGAAAAACACTGCAAATAACCTAAAAATAAAACACTGTTGTAATGCAGAATAGAGAATACTAGAATTAAGCTTTAGGTAGTTTACCTCATAATAGTAGACTGACTTAAATAAAAGAAAGAAAATGGGGGGAAAAAAATAGACTGCTTTAAAAGTTAAATTGTATTATCACCAAGAAACATGTTAGAACAGATATGAGGAGTGAGCAGTAACCCACTCTGCCTTCACTGAACACATCAAAATATAATTCTAATCTAGATGAAAAAAAAGATTTAAATCTAAAGCTTACAGGAAAGATCTAAAATCTTGCCAAACTTCCCCTGGTCTTCTGAAACATAGAGAATATAAATATAAGTAATTTGTAGGTTAGGTATTTAAATAGAGTGTATCAAAATTTGTTATTTGGGAAAAGCTTGTTGTCTGAAATGTTTGGAAAAGTTAAACAGCTTCTATATTGTTGTGCTTCTAGGAACTTACAAATTTGTACATTCTGAGTCTCCAAAACTCTGGTCAACTATGGAGCCCTTTTGCTTAGGAGTGTTTCATTGCACTGGTGCATGAAGAACACTGAAAGAAATTTTCTACCACTGGTGCATGAAGAACACTGAAAGAAATTTTCTACTAAAATCCTGACTTTAATCAGTTAAAGGATAGGCTTACAAATTAAAATTTGTTTAATAATTTCTCTAAGTAAGAGTATTCTTAGACTGGGACATCAGAGGGAAACTTCATGGTTTGATAAATGTAAAAAGTGAAACTATCAGAATCTCTAAGAAGGTGCAGTGATGTTGCTGAATAGAATAATTTCTTTTCAAAATCGGTAGCATTTTCTTCCACTATTAATAGCCAAACTGTAAGTAATAAGATACCATTCATAATTGCAACAAAACAGCAGTGGAAATAAACTTTCAAGCTCTAATCGGAACATGGATAATTAAGCATATGCTTTTAAATGTATATGTAATTAAGTATATGCTTTTAATTATCTAAGTATACGCTTTTATGCTTTTAAAACCACAATCACAGGAAACTAATCAAACTGATCACATGGACCACAGCCTTATCTTGTTCAACGAAACTATGAGCCATGCCATGTAGGGCCACCCAAGATGGACTGGTCATGGTGGAAAGTTCTGACAAAACGTGGTCCACTGGAGAAGGGAATGGCAAACCACTTCAGTATTTTTGCCTTGAGAACCCCATGAACAGTATGAAAAGGCAAAAAGATAGGACACTGAAAGATGAACTCCCAAAGTCGGCAGATGCCCGATAGGCTACTGGAGATAAGTGGAGAAATGCCTCCAGAAAGAATGAAGATACAGAGCCAAAGCAAAAACAACACCCAGTTGTGGATGTGACTGGTGATGGAAGTCAAGTCTGATGCTTTAAAGAGCAATATGGCATAGGAACCGGGAATGTTAGGTCCATGAACCAAGGCAAATTGGAAGTGGTCAAACAGGAGATGGCAAGAGTGAACATCGACATTTTAGGAATCAGCAAACCAAAATGGACAGGAATGGGTGAATTTAACTCAGATGATCATTATATCTACTACTGTGAGCAAGAATCCCTTAGAAGAAATGGAGTAGCCATCATATTCAACAAAAGACTCCCAAATGCAGTACTTGGATGCAATCTCAAAAACGACAGAATGATCTCTGTTCGTTTCCAAGGCAAACCATTCAATATCACAGTAATCCAAGTCTATGCCCCAACCAGTAACACTGAAGAAGCTGAAGTTGAACAGTTCTATGAAGATCTATAAGACCTGCTAGAACCAACACCCAAAAAAGGTGTCCTTTTCATCATAGAGGAAGAGATACCTGGAGTAACAGGCAAATTTGGCCTTGGAGTACAAAATGAAGCAGGTCAAAGGCTAACGGAGTTTTGCCAAGAGAATAGCTGAGAAAAGAAGAGAAGCTAAAGGCAAAGGAGAAAAGGAAAGATATACCCATTTGAATGCAGAGCTCCAGAGAATAGCAAGGAGAGATAAGAAAGGCTTCCTCAGTGATCAACACAAAGAAATAGAGGAAAGCAATAAAATGGGAAAGACTAGAGATCGCTTCAAGAAAATTAGAGATCCCAAGGGAACATTTCATGCAAAGATGAGCACAATAAAAGAGAGAAACGGTGTGGACCTAACAGAAGCAGAAGATATTAAGAAGAGGTGGAAAGAATACACAGAAGACCTATACAAATAGATCTTCATGACCCAGATAACCACGATGATATGATCACTTATCTAGAGCCCGACATCCTGGAATGTGAAGTCAAGTGGGCTTTATGAAGCATCATTATGAGCAAAGATAGTAGAGGCGATAAAATTCCAGTTGAGCTATTTCAAATCCTAAAAGATGATGCTGTGAAAGTGCTGCACTCAATACACCAGCAAATTTGGAATACTCAGCAGTGGCTACAGGACTGGAAAAGGTCAGTTTTCATTCCAATCCCAAAGGCAATGCTAAAGAATGCTCAAACTACTGCACAGTTGCACTCATCTCACACGCTAGTAAAGTGATGCTCAAAATTCTCCAAGCCAGGCTTCAGCAATACGTGAAACATGAACTTCCTGATATTCAAGCTGGTTTTAGAAAAAGCAGAGGAACCAAATATCACACTGCCAACATCCATTAGATCATCAAAAAAGCAAGAGAGTTCCAGAAAAACATCTATTTCTGCTTTATTGACAATGCCAAAGCCTTTGACTCTGTGGATCACAATAAACTGTGGAAAATTCTGAAAGAGATGGGAATACCAGACCACCTGACCTGCCTCCTGAGAAATCTGTATGCAGGTCAAGAAACAACAGTTAGAACTGAACATGGACCAACAGACTGGTTCCAAATCGGGAAAGGAGTACATCAAGCCTGTATATTATCACCCTGTTTATTTAACTTATATACAGAGTACATCATGCACAATGCTGGGCTGGATGAAGCACAAGCTGGAATCAAGATTTGCTGGGAGAAATATCAATTACCTCAGATATACAAATGACACCACTCTTATGGCAGAAAGTGAAGAAGAACTAAAGAGCCTCTTGATGAAAGTGAAAGAGGAGAGTGAAAAAGTTGTCTTAAAGCTCAAAATTCAGAAAACTAAGATAATGGCATCTGGTCTCATCACTTCATGGCAA
>NW_011495069.1:7123940-7134331 GCF_000754665.1 Bison bison bison
ATCCTGTCCCATCACTTCATAGCAAATAGATGGGGAAACAATGGAAACAGAGACTTTATTTTCTTGGGCTCCAAAATCACTGCAGATGGTGACTGCAGCCATGAAATTAAAAGACACTTGCTCCTTGAAAGAAAGGCTATGACCAACACAGACAGCATATTAAAAAGCAGAGACATTACTTTGCCAACAAAAGTCCGTCTAGTCAAGGCTATGGTTTTTCCAGTGGTCATGTGTGGATGTGAGAGTTGGACCATAAAGAAAGCTGAGTGCCAAAGAATTGATGTTTTTGAACTGTGGTGTTGGAGAAGACTCTTGAGAGTCCCTTGGACTGCAAGGGAATCAGTCCTAAATATTCATTTGAAGGACTGATGCTGAAGCTGAAACTCCAAAACTTTGGCCACTTGATGTAAAGAACTGACTCATTTGAAAAGACCCTGATGCTGGGAAAGACTGAAGGTGGAAGGAGAAGGGGATGACAGAGGATGAGTTGGTTGGATGCCATCATCGACTCTTGGACATGAGTTTGAGTAAGCTCCAAGAGTTGGTGATGGACAGGGAAGCCTGGCGTGCTGTGGTCCATCAGGGCGCAAAGAGTCGGACATGGCTGAGCAACTAACATTTTCACTTTCATACAACTTCATTTTATTAATATTTTAATTACCTGTTTAAATGCCATACCTCCAAATACAATCAGATTCTGAAGAAATTATATTAGAAGTTAGGACTTCCAACATAGGAATTTTCAGGGAGTGGAAAGGGTAGGAATGGGGGGAGTGGAACACAATTCAGCCCATAACCGAAATTTAATTTGGAGTGATCAGCAGCCTGGCCATTGCTGAAAACTCACGCAATTTCTTAGCCTTCAGGTAAGAGAGCCACTGGGCTTCCTGGGTGGCACAGTGGCAAGGAATCCACCTGCCAACGCAGGAGACACAAGAGATGCAGGTTCAATTCCTGGGTTGGGAGGATCCCCTAGAGTAGGAAATAGCAACCCTCTCTAGTTTTCTTGTCTGAAGAATCCATGGATAGAGGAGCCTGGTAGGCTACCATCCATAGGGTTACAAAGAGTTGGACACGACTGAGTGAGCACACACTCAAGAGAGCCACTCCGGCCTTCAGGAAGGTGGGAGGAGGGGCTGAGACGCCACGACAGCCCTGTGGGGGCTCCCGGCAGGGAGGGGAACGAGGTGCCAAGTGACACGCAGTGACCCCGGGCCTGGGGAAGGAAACATTTCAGGTTTTAGGTAAGTCATCCCCTCTCTGTGGTCAGATGCTGCTCTCCACCCTGGTCACACATTAGCATCACCTGGATGGTTGTAAGAAACCATGTGCATGTCTGGCCGTGCCCTCAGAGACTTAGGTTCCATGGACTCTGCAGAGCGACTTTGATCTCTCTTCAAAGCACGTGGGTGACTCTGAGGGACTGCCAAATCCCTGGGCTAAAGGATGTCCAAGCTCCCTTCCTGGTTCCAGCCATGATTCAAGCTGACTTGGGTTCTCCATTCCTGGGTCACCACATTCTCCATGACTTTCGGATCTTTTGAATATGCTTTCATTGAACAAAACATTATGATATAATTACCCTTTATATTTGCATAGCCCATTACTGTTTGAGGAAGTAATTTTATGAACATCAGCTCATTCAGTCCTCATGGCAACTCTTTGGGTAGGCAGCAGACATCACCAGTCCACCTTCCTTTTATTTTTCCCCAAATCACTTACTACCTTCCAACATGCCCTATCCCTGGCTTATTTATTTTTAGTGTTCTCCCCTCATATCAGAATGTCAGCTTCATCAAGACAGGGGTTGTTGTCTCTTTTATTCATTGCTGGCACATAGCAGGCACTCAGTAAATATTTGCATGGATGAATGAACCATAGAAGAGTAAACTAAACCCCAGAAAAGTTAGGAGATCTGCCTGAGGCCCCCCAGAAGGACACGGAGTCGCTTCTTTGTGTGTGTATATTCCTTCTACTCCTGCTCTGGATTTCCTAGGGTGACTGTGATATTAGAGGGGACCAGGAGGTACCAGGGGAGAGCGAATCCAGCAGCAGAGAGAGATGCCGACAGGCTCGATGCTGCCAGGAAGTGCTCCTAGAATCCTAGATAACAAGACAGTTTCCTTGCCAAGGTGAGGAAAGGCAGCTTGTGCTGGCGGCCAAAGGGCTTCATTTACAGCCTCTCGTTTTTACTCTGGGAACAGAAAATTCTTCCCTGGCAACCAGTGAGATTGAATCATAGGGTTCCTAAAAATTATCATAAAAATGAGGAAGTTCTCAGGTGTGACATGGGCTGGCTGGTTAAAGGGACAGTCATGAGAGTCAAACTCACTGGAAGAAGCCTCAGATACAAAACAGCCCAATCTGCCATTTTAAGGATATATTTTTTTTTAATTTAATTTTATTTTTTAACTTTACAATATTGTATTGGTTTTGCCATATATCAAAATGAATCCGCCACAGGTATACATGTGTTCCCCATCCTGAACCCTCCTCCCTCCCCCCTCCCCATACCATCCCTCTGGGTCGTCCCAGTGCACCAGCCCCAAGCATCCAGTATCGTGCATCGAACCTGGACTGGCGACTCGTTTCATATATGATATTACACATGTTTCAATGCCATTCTCCCAAATCATCCCACCCTCTCCCTCTCCCACAGAGTCCAAAAGACAGCTCAATTCTAGATGTTCAATCTGCCATTTTACAGACGTGAAAACAGAAGCCTCGAGAGACCAGGTGGCTTGCTGGGGGTTCCAGAAGCCTGGCTCAGTCTTGGTCACTCTCTCCTTTCTTCACCTTCCATCAGCCAGATGCTCCCAGAACTCAAATGGGAATTAATCCAAATGCAGGACCACAGCTTGGGGGAATGGGTCCTGCCTCCTCTGGATCACATCTCTGGGTACCACAGAATACACTTTTAAAAAAATTTATTTATTTATTTGGCTGTGTCGTGTCTTAGTAGGGGCACGTGGGATTTTTGTTGTGGGATATTTCATGGGATATTCACTGTGGCACGTGGACTCTTTAGTTGGGGCTCGGGCTCCAGAAGTTGCAGGATGAGGCCTCAGTGGTTGCAACTCCCGGGCTCTAGAGCACAGGGTCAGTAGGTGTGGCCCAGGGCATAGTTGCTCTGTGACCTCAGTTATGCAGATGATACCACCCTAGTGGCAAAAAGTGAAGAGGAAGTAAAAAAAATCTCTTGATGAAGGTGAATGAGGAGAGTGAAAAAGCTGGCTTAAAGCTCAATATTAAAACACTAAGATCATGGCATCGTGTCCCATCATGACATGGCAAATGGGGAAAAATAGATGGGCAGGTTTTGTTTTCTTGGGCTCCAAAATCACTGCTGATGGTGACTGCAGCCATGAAAAAAAAGATGCTTGCTCATTGGAAGAAAAGCTATGACAAACCTAGACAGTGTATTAAAAAGCAGAAACGTTATTTTGCCGACAAAGGTCCATCTAGTCAAAGCTGTGGTTCTTCCAGTAGTCATGTATGGACATGAGAGCTGGTCCATAAAGGCTGAGCGCCAAAGAATTGGGTTCAAAATGTGGTGCTGGAGAAGACTGTTGAGAGTCCCTTGGACAGGAAGGAGATCAAACCAGTCAATCCTAAAGGAAATCAAACCTGAATATTCATTGGAAGGACTGATGCAGAAGCTGAAGTTCCATCTGATGCAAAGAGCAAACACATTTGAAAAGACCTTGATGCTTGAAAATTTGAGGGTAGGAGAAGGGGACAAGAGAGGATGGGATGGTTGGATGGCATCACTTTCTCAATGGACATGAGTTTGAGCAAAGTTCGGGAAATAATGAGGACAAGGAAGCCTGGCATGCTGTAGTTCATAGGGTCGCAAAGAGTCAGACACAACTTAGCAACTGAACAGCAACAAACGTGGGATCTTAGTTCCCGGACCAAGGACTGAACCCATGCCTCCTGCATTGCAAGGCAGATTCTTTACCACTGGGCCACCAGGGAAGTCCCCAAAGAGTACTATTTATATGGGCTACAGTCATATGGACAGTCATGCAGTGTGCACTGTAGATAGTTAAGAATCGTGGCTTCTGAGTCTTTCAGCCTTTGTTGCTGTCTTCATCCCCTTGGCTGAGAGGCAAGGCGTTGATTTCAGAATCAACGGGCCTGGGTATGTTTGCCTCCTCTTTTTTGTGTGCTGGCTGAGTCAGTGTGGACTTGGGTGTCTCTGGATTCATGAAATCTCTGTGCTTTGTCTCCCCTCTAAATTGCATTCTAATCCTCTGTGACATTTGTCTTGTTTCCCCAGCAACCATCTCAAAAGCCATAAATAGCAGATTAAGGCTTTAAGGGCAGAAGTGAGAGACTGCACAGTTCCAGCCAGGGGATAAAAACCCAGGTGCTCAAAGGCTGGTTTGCAGCAACACCCTCTGCTAACAAGAAAAGGAAGGTTAGCTCCATGCATTTGAGTACCTTCTATGTGGAAAGAGCAGTTTTTTTGTTCTTTTTAAATCTCCCAGAGCCTAAGGATCCATATGGTACATCTGAAACAGGGGTGGTTTGTTGGGTAATTTCATGAGCCATTTTCATTCACTTAGAAAACTGTTTAACATAAACACCATCTTCTCTACAGGGAAAAAAAGAACACGGAAAATCCCCATATTTTATTTACACTCTGCCAAACTCTTCAAATCTTCATCAGCACACGGACATTCATTTTATATACTTGTCGGGGTCCGCACGTGCTGTTTTTATTTTCTGTTTCTGCACTCATGCAAAAACGTACCCATATCTCCTGGACTCTCAATATGCAGCTTTACTTCTGACACTTCTGGCCAGCAAATGTGTTTGGAGAAACGGGGCGGGGGAGGGGCAGGTAGTTTTCTTACACCAAGCAATTGTGTGACACCAGCAAATGCCCTACAATTTAACTCAGTTCTGACACTATCTCCCTGGAGATAGCATCTGACCCCACAGGTTAAGGGCTCAGTCCTACAAGACTGACTTTCACTGCAGATGCTAATTAATGGTCCAGGTTATTACCTGTGCTTCTGATGACCTGGTGTAAATCAGAGGTTCCCAGGACCCTCTCCATGGGCTTGATTGATCTGGTACAATGGCTCCCAGAACTCGGGCAAACTGTTTACTTACTAGGTTACCAGATTATTAGAAAGGATATTAAAAGATACGAATGAAAAGCCATATGTATAGATACACAAGGCGAGGTCCAGAAGGGTCCTGACCACAGAAGCTTCTGTCTCCATGGAGCCTGGGGGGCGCCACCCTCCCAGCATGTGAACGTAGTCTTCTTTGCCCACTGGGAAAGCTCTCCGAGCTTCTTTTGGGTTTTTTATGGAGGGTTCATTATCTAAACATAATTGATTAAATCTTGGCCACTGAAGATTGATTCGATCTCCAGCCCCTCTCCCCTCCCTGGATGTGTGTGTGGGGAGGGTGACACTAAAATTTTCAACACTTGGGGACTTCCCTGGTGGTCCAGTGTTTTAGGTCCAGACCCTAAAACTCCATGCAGGGTCCCCCGGTCTGATCCCTGGTCAGGGAACTAGATTCCACGTGTTGCAACTAAGAGTTTTGCATGCTGTAACTAAAGATCTCACATGGTGCAACGAAGATCAAACATCCTGCATGCCACATTAAGACTCGGTGCAGCCAAATAAATAAATACACAAGATAAATATTTTTTAAAAAATTCTAACCCTCTAATCACTCAGCTTGTCCAGCAACTAGCTCTCATCCTTAGGCTACTTGGAGGCCTTCCTAAAACCACCTGATCAACATAAACTCAGATGTGGTTGAAAGGGGTTTGTTGTGAATCACAGACAACACTCATTTCACTCTGAAGCTATATTAGGAATTGAGGAGAAAAACCAAGTATTACAATGAAAGATGCCACTATTACCCTAATCACTCAAGAATCACAAGGTTTGGGGAGCTGTGAGCCAAAAACCATGGACGAATACTAAAATATATATTTCTTATTCTAAATCACAATTTCACACACACATGTCTCCACAGCTGGAAAGACCTGAGTCTTTTATACATCTGGCGCATCTATTACGAAGCACAATTGGCTTCGCATTCTCTTACCGTTTGGGATTGTGATCATTCTAGTTTTTACATGCAGAGTATCACTTGGTAGTCCCTTTGCCTGCTGTGGCGCCTGGGATGACCTGTTTGTGGTTTGCCCAAGGAATAAATCCAGGCCAGTGGGTCAGGCAGGTTCTGGACTGGGAGCTAGGGGACCTCTGCCTCTACCTGGGCACGTAGCCCCACCTCTCCAGGCTCTGTGGAGTAAGATCCAGGGACGACCTGAGGTTGCATCCAGCTCGGCAGAAGGAGGGGCAGCGATCCTCGTCATGGCAGCTCCATGCCATGCCTCCAGCTTCAGGGCATGAACTGACTTGGCAGCAGACAGACCACTACGTGGCCTTCTTTGAACCTTCCTCTCTGTCAGCAATTCTTGTCTGCCTGTCCTGCAGATTATATCTCAAATATGACCACTTCTTTCCTCTTCCACTGACACCCCCTGCTCCACACCACCCTCCTGCCTGTGCTCCCTTGATCTAGTCTACTTGGGCAGCCAGGGTGATCTATTAAAAACATAGGTTAGGGACTTCCCTGATGCTCCAGTGGTTAAGAATCTGCCTTCCAATTCAGGGGACACGGCTTTGATCCCTGGCCAGAGAACTTATATCCCATGGGGCAGTTAAGCCCACACACCACAATTAGAGAAGCCTGTGCACCACAGTGAAGACCCAGTACAGGCAAAAAAGAAAAAATAAACAAACAGGTTAGATCAGGCCACTGCCTTTCTTAACTCCCCATCCCATGGGTTTCATGGTTTGTGGAATGAAATCTGCAATGCAGGAGACCTGGGTTCGATCCTTGGATTGGAAAGATCTCCTGGAGAAGGGAAAAGCTACCCACTTCAGTATTCTGGCCTGGAGAATTCCATGGACTGATAGTCCATGGGGCCGTAAAGAGTCAGACATGACTGAGCGACTTTCACTTTCAAGACCTTAGAAGATCTGACCTCTGTCTGCCTCTGATCTCCTCCTGTCCACTCTGCCCTCCGCCCCTACTCCAGTCAACCATCTGACCTTGTGGGCTTTCCCTGCCTCCAGAACACTGCCCAGCCGCAGCTCCTCCTCCATCTACCTGCTTGTCCTTTCCATCTCAGCTCAGCTGTCTTCTCCCGGCAGATGGTGCTCACCCTTCCCTCTGTTTCTGAAGGAGTTCCTGCTCTCCCACCAATAATAATCAAAAACAGCATGGTACGTCTTTCAGGGGACTTTTCCCAGACTGTCCTTCTCTTGTGTGACCATCTTTTGTGCTTCATGTCAGCTGTCCCCACAGCCCCTCTGGAAGGTGACGTCTACAGGACGAGGCAAGGCCCCCACTGATTCTGCCCCACCTTGCAGAGTGCCTGGCCTGTAGTGAACCGGAGGACTTAATAAATAAACTGAGAGAAGAAGTTTAGCTAGAGCCTTTTCATGCCTCTGCCTCGCTGAGCTTGGCTTGTGTGTCTGACCCTGGTCAACTCCTTATGAGGGAGGCTGGTGAGAGGAAGAGTTGTTACCAGACTGAACTTGAGTCTGCTCACGTGACACCAGCAGAGCCAATCTACAGACAACGGATTGTGCTGAGGGAAAGTACAGCACAATTATTGTGCTGGGCATCAATTATCGCAGGGCATCAAGCAAGGAGAACGGGCAGCTAGTATTCAAAAGACCTGAACTCCTCTGGCCTTTAGGCAAGAGTTTTAAAAGTATTAAAGCAATAGGGATAGGTCGCAGGGCACATGATCAGCTTATGGACATTCTTCTGATTGGCTGGTGGTGAGGTAACAGGGAGATGGTTTTTGAATCTCAAGCATCCACCTTCCACTTCCAACCAGTCTGGAGTCTGCATCCTTATGGTCAACATGTAATCACCAGTCACTCCAGTGAGTGGGGGTGGCTTAGTTTCTGCAGGACAATGCAAGGGTATGTGTCAGATTATCTACATGCCTTCAGGAGGAACTAGGAGTCCTTTGACTCTATTTTCTAATCGCTGACTACTTGAGTCTGCTGTTTGGAACTGGAGAAAGCCAAACAAGAAGTCAGGGACGCAGAGGATCTTGTACCAGGCAAGGCTTTGCAGGGTCCTGCTGGGTTTCAGAGTTTCATCCCCAGATCCCTCATGGCAGGTGTGTGCAAAGCCATTCTGACATGGCAGGTGTCCTATGACTTGGCCGGCCTGGGTTAACGGAGAAGCAGAGGGTAGGGTAGAGCCGTGGATGACAGAAGGCTGAAGATCATTGAATCCCTCAGAGGGGACTGTACCAGAGATGCTGAGGTCCCCTTGTGTCAGCATGTCCACCTCCCCAGCCCCTACCACTTAGCATAAAAATTCTTCCATTTATCTAGCATTTTATAAGCATTATCTCATTTTTAATTCTCACCACAACAATACTAGCGTAGGTATATTACCTTCATTCAACTGAAAGAAACTGAGTCTCAGGTTTAAAAAGGATTGGAACTTAAGACCATCTGACTTTAGAGCTCTTGACCCCCTGCACAACACAGCAAGAGCTTCTGGAAGCATCTTGAGGTGGCCTCATAGATCTCAGTTCTCAAGAACAGAGTGATTTTTCAGTGAACTCTCCCTGCCTTCTGCCTCTCCCATCACAGAGGAGCTCTCTGAAGCCAAAGACCCTGTTTCAAGTATTCACTGAAAAAGTAGAATCGCAGGTTGCTCTGACTTCCCATGTCCTGGGGCTACTCTTACCTTCTGAGATGGACAGCATCCTGTCTATGGAACGTGTCTCTTTCTCAATAAACCTGCTTTCACTTAAAAAAAAAAAAAGTAGAATGATAGAATTGCACTTTTTTTTAAATTGAAGTATAGTTAATGTATCAATATAAGTTACAGGTGTACAATATAGTGATTCACAGAATTTCACGTCTTAATCCTTTTTAATAAACATCACCAGAGTTTCCTATGAAAACACGTGGTTCTCTCTTAGTTCTCAGTCAGCTTGGGAAGAAGTTATCAAGGCTTTGACAGCATCTCATAGGCACCAGTGGCAAAGCAATAGGCCCCAAACCAAACACTTTCTAGAAATAATTTGAAAACACAGTGGGGAAACCTGACTGTACTCCTGGTTCTGTCATTCCCCTGCTATGTGACTGTGGGCAACTCAGTCTGCTGCCTGGGTTTCAGTTTTCTGTTTGTAAATGGGGACTCCCCTAAGATCTCTTCTCCTTTTCTATAAATATTGAGGGCCCATTGTGTGTCCATAATAGAGTGCTAGGCTTCATGGATCCAGCCACAAACCAGCCTGATGAAGGAGACTGCCAGATCCTACAGGGCAGAGCTTTTGAGACTCCCCAGCTGGCAAACCTCCCCCAAACCCTTCAGTCAGATTAGCATAATCCCAATTATTTATTTATTTGGCCTCACCATGCAGCTTGGAGAGCTTAGTTCCCAGACCAGGGATGGAACACATGCTCCTTGAAGTGGAAGCGTGGAGTTCTGACCACCGGACCGCCAGGGAATTCCCCACACAATCCAACTTTAAAGACAGCTATACAGGTACATAGGCTGCGGTCCATGGGGTCGCTAAGAGTCAGACACGACTGAGCGACTTCACTTTCGCTTTTCACTTTCATGCATTGGAGAAGGAAATGGCAACCCACTCCAGTGTTCTTGCCTGGAGAATCCCAGGGACGGGGGAGCCTGGTGGGCTGCCGTCTATGGGGTCGCACAGAGTCGGACACGACTGAAACGACTTAGCAGCAGCAGCAGCATACAGGTACAGCCACTACAGAGAATAGTATGGAGGTTCCTTAAAAAGCTAAAAACGGAACTAGCATATGATCCAGCAATTGCACTTGTAGGCATAAACTCAGAGAAAATCATACTTGAGAAGGTACCTGCACCCTAGTGTTCATTGTAGCACCATTTACAATAGCCAGGACATGGAAGCAACCTAAATGTCCGTAACAGAGGACTGGATAAAGACAGAGCTCATATATTGCTCAGCCATTAAACAAGAAAAGAACAAAATTAATGCCATTTGCAGCAACATGGATGAACCTAGAGACTGTCATACTGAGTGAAGTCAGACTCAGAAAGACAAATATCATATGATTCAGCTTAATGCGTAATCTAAAAAAAAGGAGACTTTTTTGTAAATGAACTTATTTACAAACCACAAGTAAAGTCACAGATGTAGAGAACCAACCAGGGGGTAGGGGAATGGGGAGGGGTAAATTGGGAGATCGGAATTGACATATGCACACTACTATATATAAAATAGATGACACTATACAGATAAAGTAGATGACTAATGAGAATCTATTGTATAGAATAGGGAACTCTACTCAATACTCTGTAATGGCCTATATTCCAAA
>NW_011495069.1:7134431-7148122 GCF_000754665.1 Bison bison bison
AAGAATCTAAATAAAGGGCGGATATATCTATTTGTGTAATTGATCCACTTGGCTACATAAGTAAAACTAACACAACTTTGTAAATCAACTATACTCCAATAAAAAAAATTTTAAGGCCACAAATATTATTTTAAATAAAAAAGACACCTAACGAACTCCCTGCAGTTCACATCTAGCTAGCCTGGCATGTTTGTAAAGCTCCTTCTCCCGTTCGGCCCTGGCTGAAGTGGCCTTGGTGGACCGAGGGACTGGGTTGGGCGAACTGGAACCCCAAGAAGGGCCTGGACCGGGAGAAGCGTGAGGACACGGCCAGGAAGCGCCGCCCAGCCAGTGCCCCGAGCCTGGCGCCCCTGGGGCGGCCCCCAAGGCAGGGACCGAGGGGGCAACGGGGCCCCTCCCGGGATCACCTGCGCGCGATGGGGCGGGCCGGGGGCGGGATCCCGGGGCAGCCGGAGCCCGGGCTGCTTCTGCGGCGCTGGCGGGAGGCGGAGCGGGGCGGCGGCCGGTGCGCGGGGCTCCCCCGAACAGGTAGGAGGAGCGGGAAGTGGGGGACCCCGAGTCTCCGGGGGCACGGGCGGTCCGGCTCGGGCGCGGCGGGTCACAGGCCACCTGCCGGCCTCGATCCTCGGAGGGGAGTCGGGAGAGGAAGGTCGAGGGGTCCCCAAGTCCCACCCACCCCCTCCCCTTCGTTGGAGGAAGTGCCTGGGGTCTGCTCCTGGAGGGCGGTGGGCTGTGGTCCGAGTGGAGAGGAAGGTCGGTTGTCTTTTTCGGGCTTTGGAAATGGGGACGGGGCACGCGTCGCAAGCTCGACCCTCGCGGAGAAGCCTGCCTTTGGGGCGTGTTAACCCGAGCATCTGGCAGGCGAGTCGTTTCCTTGTCCCACCTCCCTCACTAAGCCTTTGGCGGAGGGGCCGAGACTCCCTGGAAGAAAAGAGACCCGGCCAGCCAGGAGGTTGAAATGATTTTAAAGCACTCAGGACCTCTGTTGGCTTCATCTGTGAAATGGGCATCTGGAAGGGTCGGTCCTGTGCGGAAGCCCCTCTTGGAGGAGTATCTACAATGAAAACTCACAGCTAGGAGGAAGAACCCAGGGTTCTAGTTCAGATCAGCCAACTCAGCAGCTCTGGAGAAAGGAGGCGGGACACGTTCTGTGGTCTGGGTACCTGTCAGGAGGAGGACATGGGTGTGTCATATACTAGGCGGGCTTCCAAGAATCTAGGAATCCCTCTAGTCTGGGAGGAGAGTTGGGAAGTTTCCTTGGAGGAAGTGGGATTAAGTGGCGCTAGTGGTGAAGAATCGGCCTGCCAGTGCAGGAGCTGCGGGAGACATAGGTTCAGTCGCTGCATGGGGAAGATCCCCTGAAGAAGACTGCCTGGGAAATCCCATAGATGGAGGAGCCTGGCAGGCTACAGTCCATGGGGTCACAAAGAGTCAGACACGACTGAGTAACGAAACAACAGCCATGAAGAAAGAAAGCATAGTGCTAAGAGCTTCTGCTTTGCAATCAGTCAGCCTGGGTGTTGGAATCCCTGCTCTGCCCCTTAAGTAAGGGTTAGTCGCTCAGTCGTGCCCTACTCTCTGTGACCCTATGGACTGCAGCCCACCAGGCTCCTCTGTCCATGAGATTTTCCAGGCAAGGATACTGGAGTGGGTTGCCAGTTCCTTCTCCAGGGGATCTTCCCAACCCAGGGATGGAACCCAGGTCTCCTGCACTGCAGGCAAAGTCTTTACCCACTGAGCTACAAGGGAGTCTTGGGCAGGACTTTGCATTTCTCTATTGTTTGCTTTACTCTGTAAACAAGGCAATTTCTTTGACAGATTGTCAGATCCTCATCTGACTATCTGACAAGTGCTTAGGACAAGGTCTGTATATTATAGGCACTCAGTAAAAATGAGCTGTTAATTTCCAGCAGACTGTAGATTCCTGGAGTCAGGGGCCCCGTCTCTTTGTTCACCATTATATGGTGCCCCATGGACAGAGGAGCCTGGCGGGCTCCAGTCCCTGGGGTCACAAAAGAGCCGGATACAACTTAGAGACTAAACAACAACAAAAACAGTAGGTCTCACCGCACATTTGTTGAATGAATGAACGATAAGTGAGTATGTAGTACCACAGTTGGCGTGTGGCAAGTAGTTAATAAATAGTGAATTTAGAGATGGCCAGGCCCTAACAGATGGGTATGGATAGGAGACGGTGGTCTAGGTGGATGGAGCAGTGTAACAGATTAAGATAAGCCCAAAGCAACAGATTTGGGGCACCCCTTCTTGAGAGGGGCAAGGGAGTAACATGATAAGCTCAGCCAGAGCGCAGAGTAGGGGAAGGCACACAGAATGCCGGAATCCTGACCTGGTGGCCACATGGCAGTAGATGGAGCAGCTGGAACTCTACGTAGGTCAGGTGCCTTTCTCACATCCTCTAAGTGTCCATCCCCAAGTTGCAGGGGTCAGGGGTGCCAAGAGACAGCAAAGGACAGCGGGTGCCTGATGAGAACGGAAGAGGAAGCGGGAAAGGGGCTCCCGTGGCCCCTTCATGGCAGTGGGACCTTTCTCACCTGGTCCTGCCGTGTCCTGGCTGCTGGTGAGATAGCTGAAGGGGGCCGTGTGGGGCCAGGAGGGCCGACCCCGCCCCGGGTGTGCGTGCTGAGCCAAGCTCATGGGGAGCTGGGCTAGGGGATCATGCTGGGTCTCTGGGGAAATCTGCTCTGTGGGGAAAAGCTTATCCCCACAGCTTATCCCCACAGTCCTTTGTCTTCTCCTGTGGACCATGGCCACTGCTGCCTCAGGCCGGGAGGGAGCTGTGTCCTCGAGGTGGAACCACTCTTAGCCAAGTGAGGAGCCTACAGCCTGTCCTACGTCCTGGCAGGCAGCCTGTTGAGGGTTCCATCTCCCTGCGGTGACTAGGAAAGCAGAGATCTGAACTGGAGGTGAGAGATTTGGGCAAACACATCAAGAGGACATGGGAAGCACTGTATCTCTCTCAAGAGCCAAGTTCAAAACATTTCCTCTTAGCACTTTCCATAATTGCTCATAATCGTTGGATATCTGTGTTTCCCACTGACTTGTAAACTCAGGGAGTAAGCCTGCCGCCTTTCTCACCATATCCCTGCCTACAACAGTGCTCCTGCACACAGCAGGCATTCAGTGAATGTCTGTGGAATGCATGAACCCAGGCTGAGGACTGGGGCTCTTGGCTTTGAGAGGAGAGCTTTGATTTTCCAGAGAGAGCATCTCTTTACAGAAGTGATGTAGACACCCCAAATTCTCCCCTCCTAACCACCTCCCCACCGCCACCCTCATCTCCCATCCAATCCCCACCCTCTACCTTGAAAGGCGTGTCCCCCATCACATCTTCTGAGCCTCTGCCTTCTCTCCTGCCACCATCAGGGTCTTTTCTCAGGGAAGAATCCCCTGCTGGTAGAATTTACACCTGAGGGACAGGCCTGGACACTGTGCTGCTTCTCCCAGCCGGATAGTCAGCCCTCTAAAGACCCCCTAGGCTCTGAGAGGAGGAAAGCAACATCCAGTCTGATCCCTATCCTGCTGGATCACAGGGTATAGGAGCTACAGTTCAATTCAGTTCAGTAGCTCTGTCATGTCTGTCTCTTTGTGACCCCATGGACTGCAGCATGCCAGGCCTCCCTGTCCATCACCAACTCCCGGAGTTCACTCAAACTCATGTCCATTGAGTCAGTGATGCCATCCAACCATCTCATCCTCTGTCATCCCCTACTCCTCCCACCTTCCATCTTTCCAAGCATCAGGGCCTTTTCAAATGAGTCAGTTCTTCACATTAGGTGGCCAAAGTATTGGAGTTTCAGCTTCAGCATCAGTCCTTCTGATGAATATTCAGGACTAATTTCCTTTAGGTTGGACTGGTTGGATCTCCTTGCAGTCCAAGGGACTCTCAAGAGTCTTCTCCAATCAGCTCAGTTCAGTTCAGTCGGTTAGTCGTGTCCAACTCTTTTTGACCCCATGAACTGCAGCACACCAGGCCTCCCTGTCCATCACCAATTCCCAGAGTTCACTCAGACTTACATCCATCAAGTTGGTGATGCCATCCAGCCATCTCATCCTCTGTTGTCCCCTTCTCCTTCTGCCCCCAATCCCTCCCAGCATCAGAGTCTTTTCCAATGAGTCAACTCTTCGCATGAGGTGGCCAAAGTACTGGAGTTTCAGCTTTAGCTTCATTCCTTCCAAAGAAATCCCAGGGCTGATCTCCTCTAGGATGGACTGGTTGGATCTCCTTGCAGTCCAAGGGACTCTCAAGAGTCTTCTCCAACACCACAGTTCAAAAGCATCAATTCTTCAGTGCTCAGCTTTCTTCACAGTCCAACTCTCACATCCATACATGACTACTGGAAAAACCATAGCCTTGACTAGACAGACCTTTGTTGGTTATTGATATTTCTCCCAGCAATCTTGATTCCAGCTTGTGCTTTTTCCAGCCCAGCGTTTCTCATGATGTACTCTGCATAGAAGTTAAATAAGCAGGGTGACAATATACAGCCTTGATACACTCCTTTTCCTATTTGGAACCAGTCTGTTGTTCCATGTCCAGTTCTAACTGTTGCTTCTTGACCTGCATACAGATTTCTCAGGAGGCAGGTCAAGTGGTCTGGTATTCCCATCTCTTTCAGAATTTTCCACAGTTTGTTGTGATCCATGCAGTCAAAGGCTTTGGCATAGTCAATAAAGCAGAAATAGATGCTACAGGAACCCTTAAAGGTAATAGAGGGCTCCTTCAGGTGAGGAAACTGGAGTCCAGAAAGGATGAGATATACCCAGTGAAGAACTGTTAGGGGAGACTCAATTCTCCTTATCCGAGTGCTTTGTCACTACAGCGATCTGGGAGATTCTCTGGGAATATGAATACTACAACACTTCCCTTTACTTTCCAGTCTTCCAATAAAATAGAATGGAAGGTTAAAAAAGGAAAGGTAAAGTGGATTTTAAGTTGCCCAGTAAACCCTTTTAATTAAAAAGAAGGAAAAAAAAACCTCATATATATTGAAAATAAAGACCCCAAGTTATATATGTTCAATTTACTTTTTAAAAGATATGTGTTTGATATTGGAGAAAAATAATCCAAAGCAGGAATCTCTCTAACCTTGGCCAGGTATTGCTGGCCAAGCAGTGCCTGTGCTGGGGTGGACCCTGCAGGCTACCATGCCAGGGCCTCTGCAGGCAGCCCAGAATCAGTGGTGGGTTTGTTTGTCCTGGACCACCTCCAAGCACAGAGCACACTGCCCTATCGGTTTCTGCATCTCCATCCATCCGGCCTCCTGATGCAGTCACTGGTGTCTGGGTTTCTGATATCCCACTCTTTGCTTCGGGATCTGGCAGGGTGGATCCTGCTTTGTCTTTTTTCAAAGGAGTTCCTTATCAGGACGATAGGTCCTCCATGGGCAGGAGGAGGCAGGAAGGGAGAAAGGGGACCAAGCCAAGGCCAGAGCCTGCCAGTCAGCAAGTCTCCGTGGATTCCTCAGCAGGGCTGGGTGTCAGTACAGTTGAGGGGTAGGACCAGAGCATGGCAGCTGGGCTGGAACCTCTCCTGTGGTTTGAAGCTCCCGGGGCTGGTGGCTGTAGTTTGGCCTAAGGAAGGAAAAGGGGGTGTGCCGATCTCTAAAGACAGAAGAAGCCTGTTCTTCAGCCAGCTTCCAGGCCTGTGGTGAGGAGCCTCCTGCCTGGGCCGGACACTCCTGAGCAGTTGGGGCCCTCAGCAGGGCTGCCAGGTCCTATGGTACCCAGTGGGTGGCTCGAGGAGGTGGAGGGGGCAGGGTTGGAAGCTCCTGGCATGTCAGGGGTCCGTGCAGACCCTGGATGGCCAGGGCAGCCTCAGCCAGCAGGGAGGATGGGGCGCAGAGCAGGGAGGGAGGCCTCGGTTTTTGAGCTGTGGGATTTTGTTCAAGCCACATCACCTCCCTGAGCCTCGGTTTCCCAATTTATTAAAGGGGATGCTATCCAAGGCCCTTAACTTATAAAGATGAGTTTCCCTTCCCCTTCAGAGAAGCTTGTGTCTTGGTACCTACTGAGTCAGCTGTTCGGGCCAACGAGCATCAGGGTGTTTCAGTTCTTCCACAGTTCACTCATCATTCATTCATTCACACAGTCACTCACTCATTCGTCAAGACTAACACCTGCCTCTGGCCTGTGCTGAAAGTTCAGGGAGACCTCGTTTTCCTGCTGTGTGTCTAGTTTCTTGCAGAGCCCCCAGCACATGGGGTCTGGCCTTCCGCAGCTTCCATCTGTTCCTCCACCAGGGATCATCTCTTTCAGTCTGCTGTGCAATAAAAAGCAATAGTGTGGGGCTTCCCTGGCGGTCCAGTGGTTAAGTCACTGTGCTTCCAATGCAGGGGGCGTGGGTTTGATCCCTGGTTGGGGAACTAAGTTCCCACATGTCCCGTGGCACAGCCAAAAAAAATTAACCCTACGAGGACTTCCCTGGTGGTTCACAAGTGGTTAAGACTCCACTCTCCCAATGCAGGGGGCATGGGTTTGATCCTTGGTTGGGGAACTAAGATCCCACATGCTGCACTGCATGGCGGAAAAATAAATTAAATGAATAAAAAATTAAAAATGCAGTTGTGTAACTTGTTCCCTCAGCTGCTATCCCTGATCCCCTAACGCTCCTTCAGATATTCCTAAGGTTTTAGCCTTCAGGTCTCAGAGAGAGATAAATGGTCAGTGGTTAATTCCTGCTTGCTGAGGGTTTGCTGGGGCCCACACAGCACTAAATGCGCCACATGCCTCCGTCCCTTTCCCACCCACAGCAGCCCAGGAAGTGAGTGGTTTTCCCTCGCTCGCTGCCGAGGTTCCCAGAGGGCTGGCGGTCACAGAGCTCACCCGGGATGCCATTTTGCCTTGGTGGGCCCCTTGCTCCATAAAAAACATTCAGTTATATTAATAACTGTATTGGTACATTAAAACATTTTCTTCATCCTAAAAGTTCCTGTTTTCTTCTGATTTTGAAAGAAATAAGAAACATTTTTATGTTTCCCAAAAGTCTTGTGAGCCCTGGGCACTTGGTCTCCTGGGTCCTGGAGAGATGCAGACCCTGAGGCTAGGCAGAAGCTAGGCTGAGATTCCAGGAAGTCCTAACCTCCTCCCTGTACTGCCCTTCAGCAATTAAGAAAAAAAAAAAAGAACAGGCAAGAAACTGCAGAAAAGGGACTAGTTATCCAAACTCCTAATGCCTGTGGTGGTGTTAGTAGTTCTTTCTGGAAAATGTCACTTGGTTTATTTCCTCACCTCCCTCCCAACTCCTACCCCCTTTCTCACTATTTCTTGACCAAAACTTTTCCAAGAGCCAAGTCCAGTCTGTCCTCTTTTGTGGAAACTGTAGGTGCCCTACGTTGGTCTTCTCTCCAGTCTCAGACCTTAACGGTAACTGGTTTGCCCAGAGGACAAAAGAGGATTTATTTATTGTACAGAAGCAGCTCCATGTTCCTACCTAATCCCCAGAAACGATGTCATTGGTCATAGTAATAATAACAACAGCGATTCATATTTTTGAGAGCTCTCAGGGTGCTCGGCATTTGCTAATCATTTGTAATCACTTGGCATGAATTGTCTCCTGAAAACCTAACCCTATGGGAGAGTAGGGGGAAAATTGAGATATCTTGTCCGTCCTCCAGAAGAAAAGGTGGCAGAATGTGAATCTAGAATCAAGGTTGACAAATTTAGTTGTCTTTAAGCATGAGGTATGTCAATTAAAGAAAAGCAAGATGATATTTTTTTCATCTCCATTTTGCAGATGAAGAAACTGAGGCTTAGAAAGACTAAGTGAGATGCTCGAAAGGCAGGACCAGGATGGGGACCTTAGTAGGGAACTAGGCTGAGTCTGTTAGTCTGCTATCAGAGCGTGAACCCCGCGAGGGCAGGGACCGTATCCCACGGTCTCCCCCATCATCTGGCACAGTGCCGTGGTACACACACTTACAGTGTGGAATGAGTGACTGATGTCTGCACTGTTCTCTAAAGACACTTACCCGCTTTGGGTCCCTGCTCCTTGTCTTGGGACAGTCACTGCCTCCTGTCCCTGTAGTGCAGAAGTTGGCAGCTACAGCCCTGGGGGAGTCTGCTGTTGTTTTAGTCACTAAGGCATGTCCAACTGTTTTGTCACCCCATGGACTGCAACCCACCAGGCTCCTCTGTCCATTGGGTTTCCCAGGCAAGAATGCTGGAGTGGGTTGCTATTTCCTTCTCCAGGGGATCTTCTTGACCCAGGGATCGAATCTGAGTCTCCTGCATTGGCAGGAAAGTTCTTTACCACTGAGTCACCACGGAAGCCCCTGGAGCAGCTCAAAGCCCTGCTGAGATGAGGAATCAGTCAAAACAGACCAAGGCTCAGGTATTCATTTGCCCATCAATGCCCTTCCAACCCCAGCCCCCACCCTAGTCTGTAGAATCCTTCCGAAGGAGTTGACCTCCTGCCAAGGCTGCTGCTCCTTGGAACTCAGAGATGAAGCCTGGCAGACACACAGGCAGCGTGCCAACCAGAAGAGAGTGGCTGAAGGAGTCTGTGTCTCTCTGCCCCCGGGCTCATTTTTTCTTTTCCAAGTGCCTCTGGCTCTTCCGCAGGGCATATTACTGGGCTGAGAGCAAGTATCCCCAGGGGAACCTGAATTCACTCACCAAAATAATTAGATGCCTAAGAAGTACAACTGTTATAAGAGACAGTAAATCAAGCAGCATATGTCATCTGAAGCAGAACGATTGAAGTAGATGGACCAAGATTTTGAAGTAAAGCATGATAATTTTATTATCTTTATTAAAAAGACAAGGGAAGACCTTTGTAGAATAATACAAGGACAAGTCATAGGAGACAACCAAAGCACAAGATTAGCTATGAAACTTCCAGTTTTTGTTGGTTAACTGCTAAGGGGTGTCCCACTCTTTTGCTACCCCATGGACTGCAGCCCCCCGGGGTCCTCTGTCAATGGGATTTTCTAGGCAAGAAGACTGGAATGGGTTGCCATTTCCTCCTCCAGGGGATCTTCCTGACCCAGGGATCAAACTGTGATGCCTGCTTGGCAGGCGGATTCTTTGCCCCTGTGCCACCAGGGAAGCCCATGGAAGATATACTACTTAAAATAAAGGACACACCTGGCAGAAGTCCTCGCCTCCCCTCTACTTAGCCTCAGGTCTAAGCACCACAGAGGAAAGCACTCTGTTCTCACGTTCCGTAAACAGAACAGAGCTCTGCAATCCAGCCGGACCCTGTGCCCCAGCGACGAAAGAGACATTGCTGTCTCTCAGCCTGTTCCTTTCTCCACTTCTTCATTCAGAAATGCTTCACATTGCCTCATTATACGTTTTGGGCCAATATGGCTGTCAAATTAACTCTGAATCAGGTTCTGGCACAAAAGAAAAAAAAAACAAATTTGTAGTGAAAAAAAAAAATAAAGGACACAATAGATGGTTAAAATATCAGGTTGGATACAATTGAATTAACATTTCCCAGCTGGTGCTAGTGGTAAAGAGCCTGCCTGCCAATGCAGGAGACATAAGAGACACACGTGGGTTAGATCCCTGGGTCAGGAAGATCCCCTGGAGGAGGGCATGGCAATCCATGCCAGTATTCCCCTAGAGAATCCCATGGACAGAGAATCCTGGCCAGGCTATGGTCCATAGGGTCACAAAGAGTCAGACACAACTGAATTGACTTAGCATGCATGCATTCAGTAAAGAGGAAAATCAGATTGAGAACTGTCCCAGAAGGAAGCAGGAAAAAATAAAAAGATAACAAATGAAAAAGAAAATCAAAGAGAGACGGAGAGTAAAAGTAGGTGTCCTGAAAGGAGAGAAGACAAAAAATGCAGAATAAGGAAGAACTGAAGAAATAATGGAGATTAAATGTTCCAGGATTAAAGGAAAATGAATGAAATCAGACTGAAAGGACTCATGGAGTCGCCAACAGCAGAAAAATCCACACAAAATATCGTGATAAAATTGAAAATCTGAAAGACAAAGAGGAAGGGCAGAGAGAAATAGCCTCCCTTACAAAGCGCCAAGATTTAGACTGATGTTATACATCTCAATAACAACACTTGATCAAGGAAGTCAAAGAATAATGTTATTATAAGAATTGAAAGAAGACAGCCCTTTCAATCCAGAATTTTAAAGGCAGCCAAATCGTCATTCAAACATGAGGTCATACTAAAAATATTCTTAGACAAATAAAGCCTTAGAAGGTGGAACACACAAAGACCCACATTGAAAATACTCTGAAGGAACTACTTAAATAATAAAAGAAACAAACCCAGGAGCTGCTGCAGGAGCTGTCGGAAGTCAGGGGTCAATGCAAGAAACAGAAATAGAAATCAGCATTTTTGGTAGGAAGGGATTTTATGCACCCGATTCTTTTAAAATATTGGAAAGGCCGGAGGCTTCCAAAACACTGCAGACTGGAGAGCTCTGGCACCTGCCATAGTCAGGAAGGCGAAGGAATCATGAAGCTTCGTGGAACTACTGAATTTAAGGATACATGACCACGGTCATGTGATCCAGGGATCCAGACGCTGGTCTGCTGTAACTACCTGGATTCTGAATCTCAGAGTCTGGCTACAACACTCACTCCATCTTTTTAAACAGAAGACCTGCCTTGGGACCAGACAATTTGGGAGGTAACACTGTCCAGCTAGAATGACATTGATCTGTTTCATCTAATTTATTTTGTTGCTTTCTATTGATGGCAAGTTTTCCATTTTCAGAAATAATAAAACATTTCTGTTTACAGGTTATTTTTTAATGTTTTAAAAGAAAAGTCGGTCCAGGGATCTCAAGCCATCATAATTGGTGCAAACAATTATTATAAGTAGTCAGAGGTGGAAGAGGTGTCCTGGGGAGGAGAAGACAGTCGGGTGTCATGACCAAGGAAGGTTTAGATTGGGGTAGCATTGGGAAGATGGCACTGGAGGAAAGGCCAATGTGCTGATTGTCTGTCCCTGTGTAACCAGCTGCTCCAAGACTTAGTGGCCTGATAGCTCTAAGGTTGAGCGGACTCAGTGGAGAGGTCCTCACTTGGGGTCTGACACGTGGTTTCTGCCTGACATTCACGTCTCAAGGCTCAGCTGGTCTGGGTGTCTATGGTGGCTCACTCACGTGGCGGCTTAGTGACATGTGGCTGTCAGTTGAGGGCACAGCTGGGGCTGTCAACTAGCACATCTACCCATGGCCTCTGCACAAGCCTGGGGCTTCTCAGAGCATGTCAGCTGGGTTCCAAGAAGGAGCGAGCATTTTTAGAGGCAGGAAGCAGAAGCCTCCCTGAAGGGCTTTAACCCCAACAGCCAGTATCACTTCTGCCATATCCTAGGGGTCCCAGCAGTCATGGGGCCCACCTAGATTCAAGGGAGTAGAGAAACAGACTCCATCTCTTCAGTGGGGAGATAACTGTGCAGCTAGTAATAGCTTCCCAGTGTGGGAGGCACAGGTGAGGCATGGGTGAGTTTAGGGAGACAGGAAGTCACTCATTCCTGCCTAGGGTTGGGAAGAATGGGAGGAGACAGGTGCTGGTGGATAAAACTGGAAAAGGTTCATGGAAGACTTTGGTTGATAAGACAGAGAATGATGGTTTTATTCTGTGACCAGACAGAAGTAGATGGATGGTACTGGAATAAAAGAGAGACACCATGCAGAAGGCCAAGGTCTCAGCAATTTTTTCTCCAACAAAGGATCCCTAGGGGAGACAGTAGTAGCTTCTGTTTCTTTACAGTAGAATATCCCAGCAGCATGAAGGAGTGGAAAATACACACACACACACACACACACTGCCCTCAAGCCACTAAGCACTTGTTAGACAATTATTGTATGGCAAGTGCATGGCCGGACCAGGCACTGTGGAAAGAAGTCTATGATTCAGAAACCACTGGGCTGTCCTGCAAATTCTGGCATTTCTACATTCATTCTATAGCTTCTAGTTCTCCTCTTGGACTCTTCATTGCCCCTAGATCCTTTGCAAGGACAATGAAAAAGCAAAAAGATAGGACACTGAAAGATGAACTCTCCAGGTGGGTAGGTGCCCAATATACTAACACCCGGTTGAGGATATGACTGGTGATACAAGTAAAGTCTGATGCTGTAAAGAGCAATATTGCATAGAAATCTGGAATGCTAGGTCCATGAATCAAGGCAAATTGGAAGTGGTCAAACAGGAGATGGCAAGAGTGAACATCAACATTTTAGGAATCAGTGAACTAAAATGGACTGGAATGGGTGAATTTAATTCAGATAACCATTATATCTACTACTGTGGGCAGGAATTCCTTAGAAGAAATGGAGTAGCCCTCATAGTCAACGTAAGAGTCTGAAATGCAGTACTTGGATGCAATCTCAAAAATGACAGAATGATGTCTGTTCATTTCCAAGGCAAACCATTCAATATCACAGTCATCCAAGTCTATGCCCCAACCAGTAACGCTGAAGAAGCTGAAGTTGAATGGTTCTATGAAGACTACAAGACCTTCTAGAACTAACACCCAAAAAAGATGTCCTTTTCATTATAGGGAACTGGAATGCATTATAGGGAACTGGGAGAAGGCAATGGCATCCCACTCCAGTACTCTTGCCTGGAAAATCCCATGGACGGAGGAGCCTGGTAGGCTGCAGTCCATGGGGTCGCTAAGAGTCGGACACGACTGAGCGACTTCACTTTCACTTTTCACTTTCATTGGAGGAGGAAATGGCAACCCACTCCAGTGTTCTTGCCTGGAGATGGCAGGGCCTGGTGGGCTGCCATCTATGGGGTCACACAGAGTCAGACATGACTGAAGTGACTTAGCAGCAGCAGCAGCAGAATGCAAAAGTAGGAAGTCAAGAGATACCTGGAGTAACAGGCAAATTTGGCTTTGGAGTACAAAACGAAGCAGGTCAAAGGCTAACAGAGTTTTGTCAAGAGAACACAATAGTCATAGTAAACACCCTCTTCCAACAACACAAGAGAAGACTCCACACATGGACGTCATCAGATAGTCAATACTGATTTCGGACTGATTATATTCTGTGCAGCCAAAGATGGAGAAGCTCTATACAGTCAGCAAAAACAAGACCGGGAGCTGACTGTGGCTCAGATCATGAACTCGTTATTGCCAAATTCAAACTTAAATTGAAGAAAGTAGGGAAAACCACTAGACCATTCAGGTATGACCTAAATCAAATCTCTTATGATTATACAATGGAAGTGACAAATAGATTCAAGGGATTAGATCTGATAGATAGAGTGCCTAAAGAACTATGGACAGAGGTTCGTGACATTGTACAGAAGACAGAGATCAACACCATCCTCAAGAAAAAGAAATGTAAAAAGGCAAAATGGTTGTCTGAGGAGGCCTTAGAAATAGCTGAGAAGAGAAGCGAAAGGCAAAGGACAAAAGGAAAGATACACCTATTTGAGTGCAGAGTTCCAGAGAATAGCAAGGAGAGATAAGAAAGCCTTCATCAGTGATCAGTGCAAAGAAATAGAGGAAAGCAATAGAATGGGAAAGACTAGAGATCTCTTCAAGAAAATTAGAGATATCAAGGGAACATTTCATGCAAAGATGGGCTCAATAAAGGATAGAAATGGTATGGACCTAACATAAGCAGAAGATATTAAGAAGAGGTGGAAAGAATACACAGAAGAACTGTACAAAAAAGACCTTCATGACCCAGATAATCATGATGGTGTGATCACTCACCTAGAGCCAGACATCCTG
>NW_011495069.1:7148275-7151765 GCF_000754665.1 Bison bison bison
AAACTACCACACAATTGCACTCATCTCACACGCTAGCAAAGCAATGCTCAAAATTCTCCAAGCCAGGCTTCAACAGTACATGAACTATGAGCTTCCAGATGTTCAAGCTGGTTTTAGAAAAGGCCGAGGAACCAGAGATCAAATTGCCAACATCTGTTGGATCATCAAAAAAGCAAGAGAATTCCAGAAAAACATCTACTTCTGCTTTATTGACTATGCCAAAGCCTTTGACTACGTGGATTACAATGAACTGTGAAAAATTCTGAAAGAGATGGGAATACCAGACCACCTGACCTGCCTCCTAAGAAATCTGTATGCAGGTCAAGAAGCAACAGTTAGAACTGGACATGGAACAACAGACTGGTTCCAAATAGGGAAAGGAGTACGTCAAGGCTGTATATTGTCACCTGGCTTATTTAACTTATATGCAGAGTACATCATGCGAAATGCCGGACTGAATGAAGCACAAGCTGGAATCAAGATTTGCTGGGAGAAATATCAACAACCTCAGATATGCAGATGACACCACCCTTAAGGCAGAGATTGAAGAACTAAAGAGCCTCTTGATGAAAGTGAAAGAGGAGAGTGAAAAAGTTGGCCTAAACTTCAACATTCAGAAAACGAAGATCATGGCATCTGGTCCCATCACCTCATGGCAAATAGATGGGGAAAGAGTGAGAGACTTTATTTTGGGGGGCTCCAAAATCACTGCAGATGGTGACGGCAGCCATGAAATGAAAAGATGCTTTCTCCTTGGAAGAAAAGCTGTGACCAACCTAGACAGCATATTAAAAAGCAAAGACATTACTTTGCCAACAAAGGTCCTTCTGGTCAAAGCTGTGGTTTTTCCAGTAGTCATGTATGGATGTAAGAGTTGGACTATAAAGAAAGCTGAGCATCGAAGAATTGATGCTTTTGAACTATGGTGTTGGAGAAGACTCTTGAGAGTCCCTTGGACTGCAAGGTGATCCAAGAAGTCCATCCTAAGGGAAATCAGTCCTGAATATTCATTGGAAGGACTGATGCTGAAGCTGAAACTCCAAAACTTTGGCCACCTGATGTGAAGAACTGGCTCATTTGAAAAGACCCTGATGCTGGGAAAGATTGAAAGCCGGAGGAGAAGGGGACAACAGAGGATGAGATGGTTGGATGGCATCACCAACTCGACAGAAATGAGTTTGAGTGAACTCCAGGAGTTGGTGATGGACAGGGAGGCCTGGTGTGCTGCAGTCCAGGGGTCACAAAGAGTCAGACACAACTGAACAACTGAACTGAACTGAGGACAAGTGTCCTGAGTTTTGACTAAAAAATTGTGGTACAAGTGCAAGTACAATTATTTAACCTTATTGTATAAATAAATCAGGCATTTATGAGGGTTTTGCATGCATAAGGCATTTAGCAGTGCTTTTCAAGCCTCTAGGAGAGTGACTGATGCTTGTTTTCCAGTCGCTAAGTCGTGTCTGACTCTTTGTGACCCCATGGACTGCAGCACGCCAGTCTCTTCTGTCCTTCACTGTCTCCCGGAGTTTGCTCAAATTCATGTCCATTGAGTTGGTGATGTTATCTAACCATCTCATCCTCTGCCGCCCCCTTCTCCTGTTGCCTTCAGTTTTTCCCAGCGTCAGGGTCTTTTCCAATGCATTGGCCTTCACATCAGGTGGCCAAAGTATTGGAGCTTCAGCCTGAGGCATAGTGGACTAATAATAATAAGTACTAGTTTCCTCCTCCAGGATCTGTCCAAAGTCTCCCCTGGATCTCAAGTAGGTCAGTCTTTTCTGAGAATTCCCAGCACCTCTTAGGTACTTTGCTTATAGCACTTATCACATGAAAGTCTTATAATTAGCAAACAGGTCTGTCTTCCTTTCTATTTTAGGACCTCCTTGGGAAATGAATTCATCCACACATAGAGGCTGCATGGAAGAGATGAGTCCGATTATTATTAGCAATGATTATCTCATTTGATTATTGCAACCAGGAAAAAGACAGGAATCACCAAGTCTAGTTTACAGATGAGGAAACAGGCTCAGAGAGCTTAAGTCACAAGCCTAAAGACACTCAGGTCAGAATTCAAGCCCATTGTTGTTCAGTTATCAAGTCGTGTCTGACTCTTTACAACCCCATGGACTGCAGCGTGCCAGGCTTCCCTGTCCCTCACCCTGTTCCGGAGTTTGCCCAAGGTCATGTCCATTGCATCCGGATGCCATCCAACCATCTCACCCCTGTCTCCCTCTTCTCCTTCAAGCCCATGTCTAACTCTAAACCCCCACCTCTGTCACCTTCACCACACCACCATGTCAAAGAGAGGAGAGGACTTTCCAGGAGATAGACAAATCCTATGGGGTTGTGGGGGACTCAGTAGTCCAAGGTTAGGGGCATGTCGGTGCCAAGGGGGAATGGGGGAGCAGACAGGAGAGAGATGGGAAGAGCTTCGAATGCCAGGCCTGGATGCAGGGAGCAGTCTGGAAAGACCTGCCCGAGGGTCCCAGCATTCCCCAGATCACACCGTGATCTCTCCTCCCAGCTCACTAGTCGCCTGATGTCCACGCCCTCCCAGTCAGGACTGGGGCCTGGAACACAGGTCTCCTGACTCACAGCCCTGAACTCACCTCCCCCTAGTCGCCTGATGTCCACGTCCTCCCGGTCAGGACTGGGCCTGGAACACAGGTCTCCTGACTCGCAGCCCTGAACTCACCTCCCCCAGCTTCCTCCTTGTCATGGCCTCCCTTTCAGGCTGTGGTGTTTGCTCAGAGCCCAAGCCCGGGGCAGAGAGCAGAGAAATATTTATTTATGTCACCACCAACCCTGCCTCCTGGAGGCCCCCAAGGGCTCCCTCACAGAGAAGTTCAGTTATGTAACCCCGAGTTGACACAGCAGGAAGGAGAAGGACATAAATTATAATTACTCATTTTTCCGCAGTCTTGGACGCTCTTTGGATAGCTTGACACTTTGGATACCTCCCTTCTTCCTCATCGAACTGACCTGGGGCCTCCAGGGGGAACTTGGTGGTTCTCAGCCGATTTTAGCCTCAATTGGGGTGAGCCTGGGGCTTTGAGGAGACCTTCCTAGAGGCTGGGGAAGGGAGAGAAATGAGATCTCAAAGGGCTGCTTTATTCCGAGCACTCTGCCAGGGGCTTTATATTCATAACCTCGTTTTTGCCTCATGAAGAAGGTCCTGTTTATTACCTCCATGGAGTGGGAAAGGGATGGAGGCTCAGACAGGTTCAGTAACTTCCCAAAGGGCACCCAGCAGAGCCAGGTCAGGAGCTCTGAGGCTCCTAGTTTTCAAACAGCTCACGTGGAATCTGCAATGTAGGGATTCTGGAGAGAGTAAAGTGTGCTAGCATCTGCCTGTGCAGGAAATTCTTCCCTAGCTTAATCCCCAAACATCCCTGACATTCACTCTCCACTGTGACCTTCCCTGAACACTCAGCTCCTTTGTGCTGGGACCCTCACAGCCCCACCCGGCTCACTGCCCCACCCCCCTCCCCAG
>NW_011495069.1:7151865-7153745 GCF_000754665.1 Bison bison bison
AAAGTGTTCATCCTCACCCCCATCTCCCAGTCTTCATGCCCACTGTTCTTCCCAGCCACAATGTCCCTCCTCCTTTCTCCACCTGACAAAATCCTAGCAAAATAATAATAATAATGCACCTTCATAGAGCAGAAGGTGTGGAGTGGAGTGGTTAAAAGAATGAACTCTGAAAAGAGTTAAAAGAATGAAACTCCAGCTAGTTAAATCACTTTTGCTGGCTGTGTGACCTCAGGCAAGTTAGTTAACCTTTGTGCACTACAGTTTCTTCATTTGTAAGATGGAGATAGTGATACCCAGCTGACCTGGAAGAAGGAGAAAAAATGGGATGAAATGAGTTCTAAAAATAAAAAAGATACAAATAAAAGCTTCTTTGTGAATTCCTTAGAAAAGTTCTTGGCACAGAGTAAGTGATCAAATGCTCTTTCTGATAGTCATTCCTTTGAAATGTGGAGCAGACTCTGAAGTCGTGTTGCTTGAGTTCACATCCCACCTTGGTTGGTGACCTTAGACCAGTTAGTTAATCTCTCTGGGTCGTGGTTTCCTCTGTAAAAAAATTTCAACAGCAATGTGCTTTCCACTTAGGGTGGAGGAGACAGTCAAATAGACTTACAGTGCCAGAGGATTTGGCACTTAGTGACAGGTAAATACGGGGAGCCCTTGTTTAATTAAAACCTTGTTTAATGTTAATTAATGTTAGCTTCCCTGGTGGCTCAGATGGTAAAGAATCTGCCTGCCATGCAGGAGACCCGGGTTTGATCCCTAGGTTGGGAAGATCCCCTGGAGAATGGAATGGCAACCCACTCCAGTATTCCTGCCCGGAGAATTCCATGGACAAAGCAGTCCATGGGGTCGCAGAGTCAGACACGACTGAGTGACTAACACTTGTTTAATGACCACATGGCGCCACTCAGCTTTTCCCTCCCTGTGCAGCTTGCCCTGTTCTCTGGTCCCCTGCTCAGCACCCTCTCCCACACTGAGCTCCATAGCATTCACAGCCTGTCTGTGTCTTACTGTCTCATTACTGGTGCCCACTTGTGGTGGAAAGACTCAAGCCCTATGACCTGTGCTCGGTCCTTACTGGATGCTTTGGTTCAGCCAGAAGCTATTAAACCCCTAGTGCTGTGAGGGTGCACAGCATGGGAATTTGAAGTGATGCTTGGGTTAAAGTATCAGAAATGCCAGGAGGTGAGGAAAGAGTGCTCTGGCATATGCAAAGGTCCTGTGGCCACAACAGGACAGAGTGACAGAGCAGAACTCAGACAGGGAGGCGACTGGAGGGGTCTGCAGAATCCAGATCCTGTACAGAGGACTTGCTGACCATCGTAAAATTCTAGTGTGAAGTAGACTTGGGGTTTTTAAAGATCACTGCAGCTGCTGTGGAGGACTGCAGGGACGCAGAGCAGAGGCAGTCCTGGTCCGCTGGGCAGCAGTGGCAGCATACAGGTGAGAGAAGACAGAAGCCTGGACCCCAGCAAGGATAGGGATGCTGGAGGAGGTTAGTTAGGAGATGTGTAGGAAATGAAGGTAGATCTGAAACGGCTTGGTGATGGGGGTGGCAGACTGCTGACAGGCAATGACTTTAGTGGGTTTCTGGCCTCAGAGGCTACGTGGATGGCAGTGACATTTCCTGCCACGGGGAACTCTGGGAGAGACTAGATTCTGTGAATCGCTGGGGCATGACAGAGCCCAAGACACTGCCCAGGCCCTCAAGAGGGGGAAAGCAGACATATAATGGTGATGGTGGTGACCACAGTGGCTAATTGAGTGCAGATTTGAACCCAGTGGTCCGACCCCAGAACCTTTGTTATAACACCCTGCACCATTTGGCCAACAGGCCATCATCTTATTTTCCTTTTGTTTTTTTTTCCTTTTGGCTGCGC
>NW_011495069.1:7153845-7156369 GCF_000754665.1 Bison bison bison
TACTATGATGGTTTTTGCCATACATCGACATGAATCAGCCATGGATGCACATGTGTCCCCCCATCCTGAGCCTCCCCCGCACCTCCCTCCCCACCCCATCCCTCTGGGTTGTCCCAGAGCACCGGTTTTGAGTGCCCAGATTCATGCATCGAACTTGCACTGGTCATCTATGTTACATGTGGTAATGTACATGTTTCAATGCTATTCTCTCAAACCATCCCACCCTTGCCTTCTCCTACAGGGTCCACAAGTCTGTTCTTAACATCTGTGTTTCTTTTGTTGCCTTGCGTATAGGATTGTCATTACTGTCTTTCTAAATTCCGTATGTATGCATTAATATACAGTATTTGTGTTCCTCTTTCTGACTTCACTCTGTATAATAGGCTCCAGTTTCATCCACCTCATTAGAACTGACTCAAATGTGTTCCTTTATAGCTGAGTAATATTGCATTGTGTATATGTACCACAACTTCCTCATCCATTGATGGACATCTGGGTTGCTTCCATGTCCTGGCTATTGTAAACAGTGCCGCAGTGAACACTGGGGTACATGTGTCTCTTTCAATTCTGGTTTCCTCAGTGTGTGTGCCCAGCAGGGGGATTGCTGGGCCATATGGCAGTTCTGTTCCCAGTTTTTTAAGGAATCGCCACTCTGTTTTCCATAGTGGCTGTACCAGTTTGCATTCCCACATGTGGGATCTTAATTCCCAGATCAGGGATGGAACCCAAGTCCCCTGCATTGGAAGGTGGATTCTTGACCACCAGGAAAGTCCAATCTTCATCATCTAAGTGCCTACTAAGTGCCAAGGGCTGTACTAGGCACTGGGGTGTCATCTCTGAACAACAAAGACAAGTGCCTGCTCTCACAGATCTTAGGGTCTGGAGGGTTGGATGGGTCACAAATGAGATAGTTTCTGCTGGTGGTTGATCTAAGAAGATTAAAGAGGGTAAGTGAGACAGTTCCAGGGGTTGGGGGAAGGGGGCATCTTAGAGTGATGACGTTTAAACTGACACAATGGTAAAAGTGCACAGTCACAGTTAATAGTTCAGAACCCCAGCAGGGACTGGGGGTAGGAGTGAACAAACTGCATGAGGTAATTCTTTTTTAACCGAAACATTTGACTTAAGTGCTTAAAGTGTTGGAAGGTTTGGGTTTTGAAGTATAAATAGGAATTCACCAGGTAGACAGGATTAAGAAGTCATTTTACAGAAAAGCATGAATATGAGCAGCAGCAAGTAACCCTATGGGATATATGTGTGTATTGTTCAGTCATTCAGTTGTGTCAGTCTTTGCAATCCCATGGACTGCAACATGCCAGGCTTCCCTGTCCTTCACCATCTCCCAGAACTTGCTCAAACTCACGTCCCTTGAGTCAGTGATGCCATCCAATCATCTCATCCTCTGTGGTCTCCTTGTCTTCCTGCCTTCAATCTTTCCCAGCATCAGGGTCTTTTCTAATGAGTCAACTCTTCGAATCAGGTATTGGAGTTCAGCTTGGAATTATTGTTGTATAGTTGAAAGTTGTATTGTTGAAAGTATTGGAGCTTCAGCTGCAGCATCAGTCCTTCCAATGGATATTCAGGGTTGATTTCCTTTAGGATTGACTTGTTTGAGCTCCTTGCAGTCCAAGGAACTCTCAGTAGTGTGTAGGATACAAGTATAGTTCATAAGCTCCATGTGAGCAAATGCCAGGCCTATATTCTTTCCTCATTGCCTCTAGTGTTTAGCATATGGTGAGTCGGACATGACTGAAACGACTTAGCAGCAGCAGCACTGAATGAATACATGCATGAAGAAATGAACAAATGGGGACTCCCCTGGTGGTCCACTGGTTAAGACTCACATTTTCACTGCCAAGGTCCCAGGTTCAATCCCTGGTTGGGGAACTAACAACCAATGTGGCATCGCCAAAGAAAGAAGGAAAAAAAAGGAGCCAATGAATAAGCTAATGTGGGTAGGAGAGGCAGCAAAGAAAGGACAGAATATAAATAAGTGTAGTTCAGTACATTATGAGCCACATACATAATTTTAAATGTGGCCACATTAAAAAAGTAAAAAGAAACAGATTAAATTTTGATAATATATTTTATTTGACCCAATATATGCGAAGGGCCTATGACTCACTGGGGAAGACTGAAGGCAAAAGGAGAAAGGGGTGACAGAGGATGAGATGGTTAGATATCATCACCGACTCAATGGACATGAATTTGCGCAAACTCCGGGAGATGGTGAAGGACAGGGGAGCCTGGTGTACTGCAGTCCATGGGGTCCGAAGCGTGGGACACGAGTTAGCGACTGAACAGCAACAACAATCCCAATATTAGCAAACGTCTAATCAATTTTTTTTAACTTATTAAGATAAGCAAGATATAAATTACTTAGCTCTTTTATTATGTGCTAAAGTCTTTGATGTCCCACGGGTATGTTACACATATAACACATCTCAATTCAGACCGGCCACATTTCAAGGACTCCACAGCCGCCTGAAGCCATCGGCTACCACATGTCTGAGCACAGGTCTAC
>NW_011495069.1:7156469-7189376 GCF_000754665.1 Bison bison bison
CTGGTGAGATGTCACTCAAGGTCTAAGCAGAGGTGACCAGAGTCAGATTTGTTTCTAGAAAGCTTGCTCTCTGGGGTGGCCGTGAAGCTGATGATTTTTTCTTTTATCCTGGTTGTACTATGTGGCATGTAGGATCTCAGTTCCTTGACCAGGGATCAAACCCATGCCCCCTGCATTGGGAGCACAGAGTCTTAACCCCTGGACAGCCAGGGAAGTCCCTAGCTGATGGTTTTTGAGTGGAGTGAGCCCTCTCCAACCTGTCCGCTCTGGGTAGAAAGGTCACACTCAGGGCGTACCCCATTCCCCTGGCTGCCGTGTGACTGGGTGGAGACAGGCGCCCTGCTCCCAGCAGAAATCTCCCTCCTCTGGCGAACGTCAGAGCCGGAGCCCCCAGCCTGCAATCCTCCTCGGTGACTCTGAGCTCCTCTTTCAGGGGCGGTGCTACCTGAACAAACGGGATCTGCCGCCGTGTGTGCGGAAACAGGTGCGGCCCTCCACAGTTCAGAGAAAATAAAGTGCCTACAGGCGTGTCTGGCAGTAGCCCTGCCTGGCTGAGTTTCTTGCTGGCTCAAGAAATCAACACAGAGGCAAAAGCTGGCACGCTGGCCCTGCCTCCGTCCCCTGCTCTGCCCACCACCCCCAGGAGGTGTCCCTGGCACACTCAACCCCTGACACACCTCTCACACCCTTCCTGGCACTGCTCTCCTGCTCATTTTCGTATTTTCTTGGACCCCAGGCTCACACTGCCTTGCCACGTTCTGCACACCCTCCAAGCCTCTTCCCTGTTCCCGTTGAGTCTTCACAGATGGCGGGGTAGGTACCGGGAGGCCCCTGGTTTGGGAAGTTGAAGACTGGATGCTTACCCTGCTCTGTGACTTTGGGTGAATTGCTTGACGTCTCTGAGCCTGTTTCCTTGGGTATCAAGCAGAATGGGTGTGACGAGGGGTAAAGGAGATCATGAATGTGAAGCCCCAAGTACAGTGCTAGACACAGCTGCTGCCGCTGCTGCTGCTAAGTCGCTTCAGTCGTGTCTGACTCTGTTCGACCCCATAGATGGCAGCCCACCAGGCTCCCCCGTCCCTGGGATTCTCCAGGCAAGAACACTGGAGTGGGTTGCCATTTCCTTCTCCAATGCATGAAAGTGAATAGTGAAAGTGAAGTCGTTCAGTCGTGTCCGACTCTTAGCGACCCCATAGACTGCAGCCTACCAGGCTCCTCCATCCATGGGATTTTCCAGGCAAGAGTACTGGATGGGTTGCCATTGCCTTCTCCGGCTAGACACAGTTCAGTTCAGTTCAGTTCAGTCGCTCAGTCGTGTCCGACTCTTTGCGACCCCATGAATCGCAGCACACCAGGCCTCCCTATCCATCACCAACTCCCGGAGTTCACTCAGACTCACGTCCATCGAGTCAGTGATGCCATCTAGCCATCTCATCCTCTGTTGTCCCCTTCTCCTCCTGCCCCCAATCCCTCCCAGCATCAGAGTCTTTTCCAATGAGTCAACACAGAGATGGTCCCAAAAGGGACGAGTGGTGATTGTGAGTGTTAAGTGCCCATCACCCCAACCCCAGCTCCTTGAAAGCCAGGCTGACCTACACACCCAGGGCCTCTGGACTCTCCCTGCCGCCACACCTGCTGAGCTCCTGGGACCCGACAGCCATGGGCAATAAGGCTCATATTGCTTTGAAACAAAGATAATGGCAAAAACAAACGCCCACAGGCTCAGCTCTGGGGGGTGGGGGGTAGGCGTCAGTGACCCACTAGAGCTGCTTCAGAGATGGCACTGGGGGCCCTTCCTGGGACAGGGCAGCCCGGCCAGGACCCTGACCCAATACCAGGCCGACTTACCCACTGGGCAGAGCAGATACAAGGCCATCTAAATGTTTTAATTTCTTTTAAAATCGGGAGGGGGGTGGGAATCCATTTTAGGGTGGAAACAGCCTGCAAAAGCTACACCGCAGCTCTGACCACATCTTCATTCATTCAACCGCATATCCTGGGCAGGGTACTTCCTGTTGGTTCTTATTTGATCCTTATGATCTTGTCTGGCGGCACACATATCATTTTTCTCCCTGAGATGAGGAAGATGAGGCTCCTGGAGGGTAAATAAGTTGCCTCCAACTTAGATGTGACAGAGGTGGGATTTGAACCCAGGTCCCCCTGAGTCCAAATGCTTTTCTTCCCTAGACCACGCCCTTTGCAAGTTCATCATCTTATTTGATTTACAGCATAAGGTGGGATAATCAGTCCCAAGTTTTTTGGGGGTTTTTTTGACTGCACCATTCAGCTTATGGGATCTTAGTTCCCTGATCAGGGATCAAACCCACACCCTCTGCAGTGAAAGTGTAGACGCCTCACCACTGGACTGCCAGGGAATTTTCAACCCCATTTTATTTTCTAAGATTTTTTTTAATGTTGACCATTTTTAAAGTCTTTATTGAATGTGTTACAATATTGCTTCTGTTTTATGTTCTGTTTTTTGTCCACAAGTCATGAGGGATCTTAGTTCCTCTACCGGGCATCCAACCCACACCCCCACCAGAGAAGTCATCTGACCCCATATGAAAGCGGAGGAAACTGAGGCCTGAGGCGAAGGGGACCCCTTGCTCACCGGGTCCTTTCCTCGTAGTCAGTGAGGGTGGGGAACGAGCCCCCGCTCCCACGCCCCTCCCTACGTACGGCCCCTGTCTGGTCCAAAGCCCTTTCCTGCACCCCCACGGTGCCCACCCGCTGCCCTCACTGTGGGCACCCTGTCCACGTCGCTCGCCTGCCTTTCTTCCCGCCTCCCTCTTCCTGTCCAGTTTCCCAGCCCTTAGAGGAGCTGCCTACATCCCACCTCCTACCAAAGCTGCCACCTGAGAGGGAGGGAGAGGAGAGCACGAAGGTTCAGATGCAAACCTGGGTCCCCCAGACAAACGCCCCTCTGTATCTTGGGGCCCGTGGTGACTGGCTGCGGGCCAGCGCTCCCTGCGGGCGGGCGGCTTGAATGGCCAGGATTGTTCCCGCACCTCCTGTCCCTGTCTGCTGCCCAGCGCCTGCCAGGCCCCCCCGCACAGACAGGAAAGGGGAGGGCCGTTCCTTCTGGAATGGAAGGTGTGGGAGGCAGGCGAGCCGTGGGGAGGGTGTGGGGGGTGCTGTGTCCTGAACCAAACTGGGGAGGTAGGAGAGTCGCAGGATGGAGGGAGCGTGAGAGGGAAGTCACCGTCCCAGCCTGAGCTCTCTGCAGGAGAGCAAACTGAGGTGCAGACAGGACAGGTGACTTGCCCAAGGTCGCACAGCACGGCAGTAACAGAGGTAAGACTCGAACCCTGGACGCCTAACTTCCAGCCCAGGGTCCCTGCCCTCCCACGTCAGGCCTCACGCTGGGGTTTGGGTGGTGAGCCTGCTGAGCCGGTGAGGTGGTGAGCGCCACAGGCTGGGACACTGAGCTGCAAAGGAAGAACGTCACGTAACGGCTGCACAGCACCAGGTTTCCTCTCGTTCTGTAGTCACGTGCAGATGCTGCAGACAGCGTTCATCCTTAACTCCTTCATGACAAAGACTCGGAGGTTAGCCAAGCCCTTGCAAAAGGTGGAGGAGAGACCATGCATCAAAGGCAGACCTCTGAAAAGTCAACATCAGGGATAACCTCAGATGATTGGATTTTGTAGGACGGCACTGGCCTGGGTTCTTAAATAAGAAGCAGCTAGCTAGGGGCATTGGGGGTCAGGGCACCTGGTTCTGAAGAGACTTGGGTTTGGTTTCTTCTCTGCACTCCCAAGCCCAATTTATTTTCCTTCGGAGGTTCACAGTGGCCTGCCCACGGTCTACACACTGTTACATCTCTGTGTTCTTGCTTCAGTGGCAGCAATGAAAAGTAACTCAGAAGCCTCAGTTGGTGTGTTTTAGAAACGTGGCAGTTACCAGGCAGGGTGGCTGAGGGCAAAGCTGAGGGGGGAACACTGGTCCAGGTGGGACTTAAGTGCACTCACCGGCCAGGGTTCCTTCAGGTTGTCTTTGGTTCTTGCTATTGTTGTTACTGATCTTGTCTTGAACGAATCAGAAAGGAGTTCTGGAAAGAGTACCCAGTGAACGACCAACGCACCTTCCTGTCTGTGTGCCCCGGGCCCCTCGCTGGCCCCTAGCTTTCTCGTTTGTCAGGAGAGTTTTCAGAGTGGCTTCCACCAAATCCACTGATCATGGGCGCTGCCTCCTAGGATCACCACAGAAGGTGTGGGGAATCAGGGAAAGAAACCTTGTGGGAAGAGGAGTGGAAGGGAGGTGCCTTTTGGAGGAGCTGGATTTTCCATCATAAGTTCATCCCCCAAACTCTCCCGCAGAAGAGTGGATCTCCTTTCACTCTGAACAAACACATAGAAAATTGACCAGTTTCACTTTTTTCTTGACTGGCAGAATTCTCCTGCACCTCCCTCCTCCTCCTAGTCAGACTGGCTACCCCTGGCATCATCCGGGCGCCCCCTGGTCCCTGGGTCCTTTGAGTGTCTCATGCAGTTCACGCCTCCGCCTTCACGGGGCAAATCCTCCAGGAAAAGGTGCATGAGGCGGGCTGGATTTTTTGTGTGAAGCTTCTTCTGCCCCTAAATGTTGTTCTTCTACCCTTCCACTCAATATTTAGTTTGGCTTCTGTCCACTTCTAGGCTGGAGATAATTTTCCCTTAGAATTTTGGAGAGTTAGCTCAGAGCTTCAGGACTGCTGCTGTCAAATCCATGGACATTCATCTGAGTGTTGGTTCATCTGGTTTCATCTGAGTGTTGATCCTTTTCTGGATATTTGACCTTGCTATTTTTTATAATTGATAGATGTGTGGGACATTCTCTTTACACCCTGCATTCTGGGAGGTAATGATGATGAGCCCCGTTGTGAGTCTTTTTTATTCACTTTTCTGGTGAGTCCACAGTCTTCTCATTCTGAAAATTCATGTCATTCATTTCTGGGAAATTTCCAGGTATTCTTTGGTAATTGCTTCCCCTTGATTTTTGTTCCACTTAATCACTTCTGACATTCTAAATGTTGGACCTCCTGGAGTAATTTGTTTTTGCCTCTTTTCTCTCTCAGTCTTTTTTGGTTCCACTTTATGAGACGTTTCCTCAGCTGTCTTCGAATGCTTCTATTGAACTTTTACTTTTGTCATATTTTAAATTCCTAGCACTCTTTCTTGTTCTTAGAATATTCTTTTCTTATAGTATTCTGTTCTCGAGCCTCAGTCTCTTCCCCAGACCGGGGATCGAACCTGTGTCCCCAGCATTGGCAGGTGGATTCTTATCCACTGCACCACCAGCAAAGTCCAAATTTGTGTTATAAGTTGTAATTTTGTTATGGCAGCCGTAGGAAACAAGCATCCTAGCTCTGCTATATACTAGCACTGAGACCCTGGATGGGTCACTTAACCTTTCTGAACCTCAGGGCTTTTTTATCTGGAAAATAGTGATAATGTAGGTGAGAAGATACATACAAGTGTTTAGCGTGGTAACTGACACATGGTAGTCACTTGCTAAATGACAGCTGCTGTGTTTGTGGCCACCACCATCATCACCCTCATCCTTGATGTTACCGGTGGTCTACCCACAGATGTCAGTACAGATGGGACACTTTCCTGTTTGTCTAGACCTTTTTGAATAGAAAGGCTAGGAAGCTGTTATGAGACAAGCCTATAGCTCTCCTCCAGTAGTCCTCAGCCAGGGGCGATTTTGCCTCCCAGAAGACACTGGAAAACGTCTGGAGACATTTTTTGTTGTCGAAGGTGGAGGATGCTACTGGCATCTGGTTGTAAAGGCCAGTCCCACAATGCACAAGATGCCTCCACAACAAAGAATGCTGTGGCCCAAGGGTACACAGTGCCAAGGCTGAGAAACCCTGCCATTCTCTGAGTTCTGTGGTACCTCCTGGGCTCAAAGTATCAACACGTAGTGTATCGCTGTTCGCACTGTTTGCGACGCCAGTTGTCTCGCTGTATCTCACTTACGCAAATGGTTCGTTGAACCCGGTAGACAAGGTGCAAGCGGGGAAGCTGGAGGAAAACTCAAGGAGCTGTAGGAATTGCTGATGGGTTTATTCTCTCCTGGCTGGCACCGCGGCCGTAGCAGCACACACGCTACATTCTCTTTTCTCCTGGCTGACCCCACGGACACAGCTGAGTCACCGCCGTTTTCTAGGCGGAGCTCACGCAGGCCTACTACTGCACAAAGTAGCACGTGACCAAGTATCTCGTGATGCGCATGCGCAGTGCTTTAATGCGCTCAGCTGTTACACAGTCATTATTTACAAAACGTGGGGTGAGAGAGCCTGAACATGCCATCTTGGCTAATTTCCTCTCTCCCCACACGTAGTAAAAATACTAAGAGTCCTGCCCCAGCAGGGCCACTGACCCTCTGAGTAGCCCCAGAAAAATCGCTTACCTCCTGGAAGACTAGGCAGCCACTCCAGTTTGGAAGTAGATCTGAATTTGAGATTGAGCATCTTACTCATTTGCTCTAAGACTTTAGGCAAGTCCCTTAACCTCTCTGAGCCTCCATTCCTTTTCAGGAGAGTGGAGATAAAAGACCCACCTTGTCATGTTGATTAAGTGAGAAAACACGTGAATGCATAGCGCCTGACACTTCATTAGCATCCCCTTAAATGTTAGTTTCCTTTCCTTCCTGATCAGAATGTTGGGGTCGAATTATTTTCCTCTGACATATTCACATAGAGCCATCAACTCTTTACCCTTGTGCCTTTTTTCCCTTGGGGACAGTGGGACACCTGGAGATTTATATAGAAGCTCAGGTATATTTGAGGACCCTTGGAAGTTAGGTCCTTGGCTTGAGCCCAAAGACTGAGGGGTAAATGGAAGGCATAGGTCACATTCCGGCTCTCAGTCAGTCTCAACCAGGACGCCCACTGGTCTCCTCCTCCCACTGACTCCTGGCACACCCTATGCCTCCCATTTGGCACCAGGCATAAATCCGCCTTGTGACCACTCTCGTCTGGGATTTCCATCTGTAACTTTGTACATGGAACTTAGACTTGCAGGTCTTGGGTGGGAAGCTCCTTGCGGCATCTTTCTATATAATGTGGGCCACAAAAATCAGAAACACAGGATGTTCAAGCCTGAAATTGACAGGTGGGTAAAAAAAACTTAATAGATGTGGTAAACCTAGAACCCAGACTTCCAGATCCACAGGCCACTGCCTTTTCCAAAGGACTTCAATATGATGTTAATCAGCTACCTCTCTATGATCAAGGCTGGACCAGGCAAGAGGGGGATAACCCCCCACTAACTACTGATAGAAGGAAATTTTCTTAAAAGAAATATTCTCATCCTCTTTGCCTGAGCTGTAGAGACATGATCCCCATGGCCCCTCTTTGAATCATCTCAGAGCTGTGTACATGGTGGGTGCTGGGTGAATGAATGACGGAAAGTGGACAGAACAGGTGGGAGAATGAGTGTGTGCACAGTGGGTGGGGGGGGTGGGTGGATGAGTGGATGGGAGGATGGAAGAGTAGATGGATAAATGGAACAAGAAATGGGCTTCCTAATTTCTGAGAACCAACAGCAAGGAACATATTCAGTATGTAATTGTGGGGGTGGGGGTGGGGACTAAATTCAAGGTAGCATTATGCCAACTCAGCCCCACCTTTGGGACCTCTGACACACAAGGGGACAGAGCCAAGTACAGGCAGAGCAATTAGAGTGGGGGGAGATGATATGGAACCCAACAGGAATGGAGGGTGTAGGAGGGAGCCAGTCTGGATTCAGGCAGACTGGGATCACCATGTACTCAACAAAGCATTTGGAGGTTCCTATAACACCAGGCTATGGTAATTTAGGTTTAAAGTCTCCTCTGTGTTGGAAACAATTAAATCATACTAAGGATAATCAGTCTAGTAACACTAGAAAACTGGGCTATGTGCCTTATAGACAGTGTTGCCAATATATAATTTCCCTGGAAGATAAGATTCTACAGAGTAGACTAAGTCAGATGACCTGAGATATACTGGGCTACATCTAATAGAAGCTCTTAAGTCTTACTTGTGACTTTACTAATACTGCTGGCTATGTTATTTGTTGGAGAAGGAAATAGTAACCCGCTCCAGTATCCTTGCCTGAAAAGTCTCATGGACAGAGGAGCCTGGTGGGCTGCAGTCCATGGGGTCGCAAAGAGCTGGGCACAACTGAGCGACTAACACTTACGAACTTACTAAAGGGTCCAATATGCAATCTGCTGTCATGTCAAACCCCTCTGTAGAGTTCTCCTCGTTTTATTACAGTCCCAACTACCTTCCAGGAAGGATTCCTGCCTTCCATCCTGACTTGTACACACTGTCTTCCCTCATCCAATATCCCCCGAGTCGATAGCTACAAAGAAAGATGAGCTTTAGGAAGACGCAGGTTCTTGAGATCAGCTATGAATGGCTGGTCCATACCCTAGAACCACAGGTTGGAAAGGCCGTTAGAGATGGTCTCCAAATTAGGCCATTTTGCAGGTGGGAAAATCAAGGTCTAGGGAAGACGATGACTTTCCAAAGTGTTATGGCAAGTGAGTAACAAAAGGAAACCATGTCTCCTGATTCTCACTCCAGGTTAAGAATTCTTTAATGCTTTTTCCCGGCACGCCCAGCAGCCCCCAGGCCCTACCAGTCCTATTAGGACTTTTGCCTGCTTGGGGTTGGTTTCACTCTTTCCTCTGTCTCTGCCCTCGGTGGAGATGGAGGAGAAGGTCAGTGTTCTGGATGTTCTGCTGAGTCTCTCCTCAGATCCCCTCCTTGGGATATCAGCCTTTACAGTCTGGCTCCCTGACTTCTTTGTTCGTACTTGAACTCGACCAAGCGCAGCAAACACTACATCAGGTGGAGAACTGGGGGCTCCAAGAAGAGCAGGGGGAACACAGACTGGGAGATAGGAGGGGAAAGAGAAGAGGAGCTAGGATGAGCGTTCACCGATCACCCACCATCCAGCAGGCACTGTTCATTGTTCCGTTGCTCAGTATCTGACTCTTTGCAACCCCATGGACTGCAGCACACCAGGCTTCCCTGTCCTTCACTATCTCCTGGAGTTTGCTCAAAGTCATGTCCATGGCGTCAGTGATGCCATCCAACCAACTCATCCTCTGTCACCCCCTTCTCCTCCTGCAGGCACTGTGCTGGGCAGTTATAACATCTCATTTATTCTCAGAACCCCACAAGATAGGAAATGTTTTATAAATGAGACTGTTTTTCCTGTTTTATAAATGAGAATGCTGAGGCCTAGAGAAGTGGTTTGGCTTGTAGAGCTGGTCAGCAGGGATCCCAAGATTAAAACCCAGGACTCCCTGACCCCAAAGCCCCTGCCAGGTCCGGAGCTCCCAGACCACGTGCTTTGTCACAGTAACATCAAGAGTTCTCGAACCACCAGCAGGAGCTGGAGTTTCTCTCCTAAGGGCCCAATCAACAAGGTCAAGGCTAACAGGAATCAGTGCAAAGTCCTGCACATAAGTTCAAAAAGACAATTGCATAAGAGTGTCCTGGAGGTCTGGTTACTAGACTGCAGCTCATCATAGGATCGTCACCAAGTGTAATACAGCTGTCATTGCCTTCTAGTTCCAAAGGACTCTGAGTGTAGAAAGTCCTAGGCTTTGACAGAACATAAACAAGCACAAGATAAATGAAGTAAAGGTTTGGGGGTGGTGTCTCAGCAGGGTGTGTGGAGCAGTGGGCTGTGGCTGCCTGAAAAGCTAAGGAGCTATTTGTTTGCATTAATCCAGTGTAATATCAATAGTTTTGTGCCCAGTCCCTGTGCTAAATGTATCACATGTTTTATCTCATTTAATTCTCACATGACCCCGTGGAGTCTATAATTCTTGTTTTAGATCAGAAAACTAAGAAGTGAAGAAAGTTGACCAAGGTCACGCAGCTAGTAAATAACTGAATTCAAGCTCAGGTCTGATCACTGTCAAGAAAAATGTCATTCTGGACAGTTCAGGTCCCCTTTGGAGTCAAGCATCTGCTTTGGGGTATTTTATTTAAGGAAGATACTGACACATAGAGAAATGAGGAACCTATTCATGAGGGGTACTAAAGACTGTTTGAAGAAGCTGAGAATATTTATCCTGGAGAATAAAATCCTCAGAGAACATATAGTTGCTGTTTTCAAGGGCAGAAAGCATCTCGACTTAGAAACAGGTTGGATTCACGGGACATTTGTACGTGCTCAGTCATGTCTAACACTTTGCAACCCCATGGACTATAAGCCACCAGGCTCCTCTGTCCATGGAATTTTCCAGGCAACAATACCGGGGCAGGCAACCATTTCCTATGCCAGGGGATCTATCAAACCCAGGGACTGAGGCCCCCGTCACCTGCATTGGCAGGCGAGTCTTTGCCACTGAGCCACCTGGGAAGCCCAACTGGACGTCTACCGATCATTTGTTGGTTAAGGTCAGAGGGGCATACTATAGCCGACTGCTGTTGCCGCCTACTGGTAGAAGGTGAAAATGACATGCTGATGTCAGCTACCATCACTGTTCCATTCATAGGACTTTAACTTTTTGTACGTGTAAGGGCTTTTAAACATGACCATTGTCATGTGTAAGAGGTAATATAGGTTACTTCTGTGGGAAGAGAATTAGGACCAATGGGTTAAAATCACAAGGGAAGAGATTTTGGTTCCAAAATGAAAGTTACTTTTCTGACAATTAAACCATTACCACTAACCTAAGGGACAGATTGGGAGTAGTTAGGTTTTTGTCTGTGGAAGAAACCAAGTCATGCTGAATCTCCCATCTCTCAGATGAATGAGAGAAATCAATCCCAGTGTCTTGGCGGGTCTCAGGCATTCATGGCTTCCCGATTCTGAGTTATAGTTGGCCATTTGGGTAGCGGTCTGCCAGGCTTGATAGCATCTGGGTTTTCTTATCCGGGGAGGAACATCTAGGCTAGGCCAGACAGAGGAGGATACCATGGAGGCAGAGCGGAAGGGAGAGGGATATTCTGGACAGGTGGGGTCTGGCAACATTGATCCTCAAGTTATGACCTTATGGACTTGCCTGGTGGCTCAGACGGTAAAGCGTCTGCCTAAAGTATGGGAGACCCGGGTTCAATCCCTGGGTCGGGAAGAGATTCTGGAGAAGGAAATGGCAACCCACTCCAGTGTTCTTGCCTGGAAAATCCCACGGACGGAGGAGCCTGGTGGGCTACAGTCCATGGGGTTGCAGAGAGTTGGACATGACTGAGCCACTTCACTCAGTATGACCTTATACCTGACCAAGGAACAGAAAGGGATGGTTCAGTGAGTAAATGGTCATGACTCTCCATCTCTTCCCAAACTGACCTCCCACATGCAACCATGTGTAAACAACCCTAGGAAACAACAGCTCCTTGTAGATTCTGTAAATATGATTAAGGCTCTGCTGGAGACAAAGGTTCAGAGTATAGGCAAGGTCAGGGACCAGTCTGGGTCAGGGTTAGATCAAGAGCTCTGCCCTCTCTTCCACAGCCTGTGAGGGCCTTCTCATCAAAGCCCTACATTGATTTGGCCCCCAGATGCTGGCCATTGCACCTTGTGCATTGTCTGGGGACCAGTCTAGTGAGAGTTTATGGAGACGGGGCGGTGAAATTAGACAAACCCTAGCTTGAATCCTAGCATAGCTACATATTAGCCTTGTGAAGTTACATTGATATCTTCTCTGATCTGAGTCTCAGTTTCCCCATCTGTAGAATGGGCACAGTGACTGTATTCTAATCAGACAGATATGAGGATTCAATGAGACCTCTCACATAGATCACTGAGTACAGTGCCTGGGGCACATGGTAAATTATTATTAAATTAACCTCTGTCCATAAAGTTCAGCCTCACCTCCCTGTACACTCCCCCATTTTCTGTGGCCATGGGCCCTGGTCATGGACGTACTTGACACTGACATCTCCCTGCTGGACCTCACTTGGTTAACAAGAATCACAGGGGCCCCACACATGAAAACACCCACACCCTTGGCTATCAACACTCCACCACCCTCCCTCCCACCTTCTCTGATGTGGTAGGAACAGAGATGTAATTGAGAGCCCTTAGATGAGGCAAGATATGCTCTGGGATTACTCATTCTTCTCTCAGAAAGAGGAGCAGCCGGGCCCATCCGAAAGGGAGTCCCTCCTGGAACCCGGCACCCAGGAGGTCACCCTGAAAGGCCTGCGGAGGAGCCTGTGCCCTGGTGGCCCTAGACAGCTCCATCACCGGTCAGTATGTGTCTGTGTGCACATGTGCGGGTTCCTGCAGTGACTGGTCTTGAGCCTCTGCCCCCACCCCCGGTGTGTGCCAGGGTCGGGTGGTGCGGAGGGAAGGATACAGGCTTCGAAGTTTGCAGTGCTGGGTTCATTTGCCAAGCCTGCAGCACTCAGGCCATAAAGTCTCAGGGTCCTCGTTTGAAACAAGGGGAAGGAAGACCTAGTTTACATGGCATTTGCTAATGAAATCAGAGGATGGATAAAAATATCTGGCACAGGGTCTTCACACATGGCGGACGCTCAGATGATGGCTTCCGTCAATTCTGTGCTTGTTGGTTTAACGGGGAATGAGTCCACGACAGGGTTTAGTTTATCTAGTGATTATGCCATCTCTCTCTCCTTAGGTGACCCTTGGTCAGCGGCCACGTATTTGCCTCTTTTTTCTATTTTTAAAAGGAACTGTGGGTAATTCCCTAGTGGTCTAGTGGTTAGGACTCGGTGCTTTCACTGTCGTGGGCCTGGGTTCAATCCCCGACTGGGGAACTTAGATCCTGCAAGCCGCAAGGTGCAGCCAAAAAAAAGGGGGGGAAATTGTGAGAAAGCATTACTGGTGAGTGTTCTCAGCTTGATATTGGTGGAGACAGAAGCAGAGAGTTTAGGTAAATGCATATTAAAAGTCTTTATGTGCCAAGATAGCGGTGTGTGTTGCGGGAGGGAGCAGTTCAGCTACCTCTCCCTGGGAGTAGGAGTTGGGAGTGGAAGGTTGGGGAAGACTTTTATTCCATGTTCTCTTATTGGTCCATACTTGTTTTTATAAAAAGAATTTTTTTTTTTCCTGTTTTGAGCCCCTGTCTCTAATTAGTTTGGACTTCCCTGGTGGCTCAGATGGTAAAATCGTCTGCCTACAAAGTGGGAGACCTGGGTTCGATCCCTGGGTCAGGAAGATCCCCTGGAGAAGGAAATGGCAACCTACTCCTGTACTCTTGCCTGGAAAATCCCATGGACGGAGGAGCCTGGTAGGCTACAGTCCACGTGGTCGCCAAGAGTCGGACACGACTGAGCAACTTCACTTTCACTTTGTCTAATTAGTTCAGCCAATATTCACTAATACCCACTGAAATCCTAAGGGATACCCCTTATTGAGCACTTAAAAGCACTTTCCATACTTAACCTTGAACCCTCAGTTCCCTTGGGAAAAGCTGCCTCCTTTTACAAACAGCAAACCCAGCTAGGAGAAGTTCAACCACTCACCCAGGTCCTTCCACCCACAAAGGTGAGGAGAGCCAGACTCTTTTTATCTGAAGGAGGCAGAAAGATGTGGGAAAAAAGCCAAAAGCAGTCTCTAACTCAAGGGCCTGACAATGAATGCAGAAAGTTGGCTGCCAGACCCAGAACGGAGGCACGGGCCGTGGCAGTTCATCTTTGCTGAGCGCTGCTGTGGGAGAGCGGAGGGCAGGAGGGTTGATTCCGTCTGGCGGGAAGTCTTCCTGGAGGTGACCGGGCTGAATCTGGAAGCTTCCTTTTGGAGGGGGAGTGGGCAGCAGAGCATGGCTGGCAACCCAGGCCTGTTTAAGGTGGACTGGAGACAGGAAGCTCAGCCAGGCCAGAAGGTTGGCCAGTGTGGGGATGTCAGATAGCGCCACAGAGGGGTCCTTCAGGGAGCCTGAGTCATCCAAGTCCTGAGGATCTGGTTCGGGGGAGGAAGGGACAGACAAAGCGGGGCTTAGGTCTGTGACTGAGGCAGGACTTCAAGGCTTAAAGGAAGGCAGAGACGGGGAAGGCAGAGCCCATCCTGTGGATCAGCAGGCCCAGCTACACGGGGTCATTCTGTGGTTGAGAATGGGAGGGCTGGCCGGGAACAGGTCGTAGCCACCAGAGCCACCAGCCTGGCTTCAGGTGACCCCAATGGAGGGGGTGCTGGCCCCTGTTTCCATCACGAGCTGGCACAGGTAGGAGACCTGGGGCGAGCCAAAGCCTGTAGCCACAGCTCAGAGACAGCAAAGACCGGGAGTGATGTGGGAGGACGGAGTGGCCCATTGTCCCAACGATTTGACAGAGGTTGGTGTGGGGAGCCAGGAGGCTGAAAAGGAGGTTGGAAACAGCCAGTGAAGGCTTTCACTGCCAGACATTCAGGTGTGGGTACTGGGGAGATGGCTTGTTTTTTGAGCTTGGGAATGCCATGATCAAACCCAGGGTCTCTCACGCTCACCAGAATGCGAGCTTCTGGAGGCAAGGAGTTGGCCTTTGGGCCAAGTTCCATGTCTCCCTAGCTGGGGGACCATGGTTGAGTCGCTCAGCCACACCGAGCCTCAGTTAGTTTCCCAGTAGAAAAATGCAATGATTGAGAGCATTAAATGAGCTGACAGATGCCACATGTGAGGGCACCGACAGCAGCCTTGTGCAAAGAAGATGCCCTCTTTGCTTGGAGGGTTTTGCACAACTTCAGCTGCCTCTCACCCCACCCCCAGCCCAAACCACGCCCATCCTTCAAGGCCCATTCAAATTAATCATCTTGAAGTCACTCTTCACAACCCAATAGCTCATCTCACTGACTGCTTATATCATACATCATAGTTTTTTTAGCTGCTTCCCCCCACCCCCAGCTTACATTGTAAAGATTTTGAAACCGGGAGAGGCATTTCAGGCATTGTTGTAGGGTGGTCAAAGTCTCACTAGCATGGGCAACAGATGCCCTGGGTTCAGTTCTTCTGGGTAACTTGGGGCTCCATGTGGTATGGAGGGCTTCAGTTTCATCAGTAAAATGGCAACAATAACCTTCCTCACACATTCTCCAGAAGATCAATTTAGATACTCGGTGTGAAACATAGTTAGGAGGAGTTGAATAAATATTGTTGAATAAATTGAAACTGCTTTGAAAAATGGAATCTTTAAAAATGTCAAACCTTATTTTTAACTCTCCATTGTTCATTGTTCAGTTGCTAAGTTGTGTCCCACTCTTTGCAACCCCATGGACTGCAGAACACCAGCCTTCCCTGTCCTCCACTGTTTCCCGGAGTTTGCTCATGTTCAGATCCATTGAATCGGTGTTGCTATCCAACCATCTCATCCTGCCGGCTTCTCTTTTTATCTTCAATCTTTCCCAGCATCAGGGTCTTTTCCAATGAGTTGGAACTCCCATGCTGCTGCTGCTGTCGCTAAGCCGTTTCAGTTGTGTCCAACTCTGTGCGACCCCATAGACGGCAGCCCACCAGGCTCCCCCGTCCCTGGGATTCTCCAGGAAAGAACACTGGAGTGGGTTGCCATTTCCTTCTCCAATGCATGAAAATGAAAAGTGAAAGTGAAGCGCTCAGCTGTGTCTGACTCTTCGAGACCCCATGGACTGCACCCTACCAGGCTCCTCCGTCCATGGGATTTTCCAGGCAAGAGTACTGGAGTGGGTTGCCATTGCCTTCTCCGTGGACCCCCATAGTATATAGTAAAAGGCCTGATGTTTACTTGCTGCTAAGAGAAACTTGCCAACAAAGGTCTGTCTAGTCAAGGCTATGGTTTTTCCAGTAGTCATGTATGGATGTGAGAGCTGGACTATAAAGAAAGCTGAGCGCCGAAGAATTGATTCTTTTGAACTGTGGTGTTAGAGAAGACTCTTGAGAGTCCCTTAGACTGCAAGGAGATCCAACCAGTCCATCCTAAAGGAAATCAGTCCTGAATATTCATTGGAAGGACTGATGCTGAAGCTGAAACTCCAATACTTTGGCCACCTGATGCGAAGAGCTGACTCATTGGAAAAGAGCATGATGCCGGGAAAGATTGAAGGTGGGAGGAGAAGGGGACGACAGAGGATGAGATGGCTGGATGGCATCACCAAATCGATAGACCTGAGTTTGAGTAAACTCTGGGAGTTGGTGATGGACAGGGAGGCCTGGCGTGCTGTGATTCATGGGGTTGCAAAGAGTCAAACACAACTGAGCAACTGAACTGAACTAACTGAAGAGAAACTACATGCTTAAATATTTTCTCCAGTCACCCAGATGAAGACCAAAAGAGGCATCATACAGGGATTATAAAATAACTGGTTTTAACCAAAATTTCATCTTCCTTCTCAGCACATCGAGATGACCACAGCCACCCCTTTGGCGGGTAACACCATCTTCTCATTGAACATGACCACCAGAGGAGAAGACTTTCTGTACAAGAGTAAGTCAACTTGGCTTGGCGGCCAGGGGATCGAGGGTGGGACAGAGTTTGTCTTTAGCTCCTGCTGTCAAGGTCAAGAGCATGGCCTCTGCAGACAAAGTGCTTGGGTCTCAATAATGCCATTTGCCAACTGCGTGAACCTGAGCACGTGACTTCACTGCTCTGGGCTCGTTTCATCATCTGTGCTGCTGCTGTTGTTTAGTTGCTAACTCGTGTCTGACTCTTTTGTGACCCCATGGACCATAGCCCGCCAGGCTCCTCTGTCCATGGGATTTCCCGGGGAGAATACTGGAGTGGGTTGCCATTTCCTTCCCCAGGGAATCTTTCTGACCCAAGGATCAAACCCAAGTCTCCTTCATTGGCTGCTGCTGCTGCTAAATCACTTCAGTCGTGTCCGACTCTGTGCGACCCCATAGACGGCAGCCTACCAGGCTCCCCTGTCCCTGGGATTCTCCAGGCAAGAACACTGGAGTGGGTTGCCATTTCCTTCTCCAATGCGTGAAAGTGAAAAGTGAAAGTGAAGTCGCTCAGCTGTGTCCGACTCTTAGCGACCCCATGGACTGCAGCCTACCAGGCTCCTCTGTCCATGGGATTTTCCAGGCAAGAGTACTGGAGTGGGGTGCCATTGCCTTCTTCCCTGCATTGGCAGGCAGATTCTTTAACACTGAGCCACCAGGGAAGCCCTTCCTCATCTGTACTATGGGAGGATTAATGATCTGCCACATAGGTAGGTGTGAGGACTACAAGTGATAATCCGTTTGAAGAACTTAGAATAGCCTCCATGCCCATGAAACACGTTGTTTGGTCACTAGGTCGTGGCCTGATGGACTGTAGCTCACCAGGCTCCTCTGTCCATGGGATTTCCCAGTCAAGGATACTGTAGTGGATTGCCATTTCCTTCTCCAGGGGATCTTCCTGACCCAGGGATCGAACCCATGTCTCCTGCATTGGCAGGGGGATTCTTTACCCCTGAGCCACCAGGGAAGCCCACCTAAGTACTTAATGAGTATTATTATTATTATTATTACTACTATTACTTTTATTTTCATTATGGAGTTTGGGGGCTTAGAGGGCAACGGAAACTTGAATCTCTTGTAAGATAGCCCTGGATGGGACTTCCCTGGTGGTCCAGTGCTTAAAAATCCACCTTCCAGTGCAGGTGATGGGGTCCAGTCCCTGGTCAAAGAACTAAGATTCCACATGCCACAGGGCAACCTAAGCTCATATGCCACAATTGAGATGTAATGCAGCCAAATAAATAAATAAATATTTTTTAAATGGCCCTGTACGAGTCACCTTAACATGCAACTACTTTCATATTTTCTTTGGAAAGCGAAAACATCCTGTCAATTTACAAAGAAGTTAATGAATGTAGGTGGGAAGAGCTGGTCCTGGGGAGACCTTTGCCAGGAACAAGAGGCCCCCAGAAGGAGAAAAGTGAGGACCACTCCTCAGAAAGCCCATTGATTGTATTAGGTGAAGTTTGGGTCCGTTTTGTACATGCGTGTGTGCTAAGTCGTTTCTCTCATGTCGGACTCTTTGCCACCCTGTGGACTGTATCCTGCCAGGCTCCTCTGTCCGTGGGATTCTCCAGGCAAGAATGCTGGAGTGGGTCGCCATGGCCTCCTCCAGGGAATCTTCCTGGCCCAGGGATTGAACCTACATCTCTTTCATCTCCTGCATTGGCAGGCAGGTTCTTTACCACTATCACCACCTGGGAAGCCCCCCTATTTGGTTCATATCTCTGAGAATGGAACAGGCCTCCCAACACGCATGGAGCAGTGATGAGCGGTGACAATCGGCTCCAGACTGTGGTACTGGCAGGAAGCTGGATTTGTGGCAGGGTGTGTCTCTTACATGGAGACCCAAAGCGAGTCGCTCTTGGGACGGGGTCTCACGTGTTAGCCTGCTCTTTGCTGGGTGCAGAGACCTACAGAAGCCTGCTGAGGAATGTCTCAAAACAGTTCTGAAGGGAAATGCAAAGCAGATAGAATTACTATCAGCAAGGTGGGAATAATACTGTTTCATGGTTCTCAACCAGGCAATTTTGCCCCCTAAGTAGGATTGCCAGATTGAGCAAATAAAAGTACAAGTTACCAATCAAATTTGAATATAAGATAAACAATTAATAGATTTTTAGAATAATGATATATCGTGTAATATTTCAGATGCATTTTGAAATTTGTCATTATTTATCAGATATTCTAATATACATGGGTATCCTATATTATATCTGGCAACTCTACCACCAGGGATATTTGGCAATGCCTGAAGACATTTTTGGTTATTCCAACTGGGGGTGTGTGGAGATAAGTGCTCCCGGTATCTAGAGTATAAGCCAGGGATACTGCTGAACACCCTACCGTACAGAGGTGTTTTGTCCCCATGACAAAGAATTATCCAGACACTGGTTGAAAAACCCACTGGACTTCCCAGGAAGGAAAGGAAAACAAGTCACTCCATGATGGATTTCCCACCCCCTCCTTTTTGCCCTCCCAGTCTTTCTTCCTATGAATAATTGCACAGGTCTTTTTTTTTTTTTAAGTAAACTTTTTTTGGCCATGCTGTGGAAGGCACGTGGGATCCTAATTCCTTGACCAGGGATCAAACCTGTGCCCCCTGCAGTGGAAGTGCAGTCTCAACCACTAGACTTTCAAGAGGAAACTCCAAAAGTAAACTTTTTATCAAAGCATTACATACATGCAAAAAATTGCACACATGATAAGTGCACAGCTGGATGAATTTTCACAGAGTGCACACAGCTGTGTAACCAGCACCCAGATGAAGGAGCAGACCACCATCAGTGTCCCAGAAGCTCCAGTGCTCCTTGCAATCATTAGCCCCTGCCCACTCAAGGGAACCCACTTTTTTCTAATTTCTACTGCCATAGATTAATTCTACCCTGGTTTTGAACTTTGTATACATGGAATCATGTATCTGTATGTTTTGTATCTGACTTCTTTTGCTTAATGTTATGTTTATATGTACATATTTTAATGGTTGCAATATAATGTATATATATGTAAAAGTGGGTACGTGTATAGTATCATATTCTATTTTCCGCTTTTACATCATCATAAGTGTTCCATGTACCAGAGTCTTCATAATCATTATTTTAATTATAGTATAATACTTCAAGGGATAAGTATACCATATCTTTTTAACCTTTTCCATATTTAGAATATTCAGAATGTAATAAGCATTTTCATTTATATAGCTTTTTCTTTATTGGGGATTACTGCCTATGATCAATTATCCAGAATCAAATAGATTGGTTTAAAGTGTGAACCTTTTTTATGATTCTTGATACTTTCAGTATCAATTCTGGCAAGGATATTGATTTTTTTTTTTTTTTAGCACAAAGTCACTTTATTTTCCCTTAACAAAGTACATTTCCATTTTAAAATTGAAGTATTTTTGATTCAAGTTTTGTACTGTTTCAAGTGTACTGCAAAGTGTTTCAATTACATATAATTCAGAATGTACATATATATATACATATATATATATATACTTTTTCATATTCTTTTCCATCATAGTTTGTTACAAGATATTAAATATAGTCCCAGGTGATATACAGTAGTTCCTTGTTGTTTACTTTATATATGGTAGTGTGTATCTGTTAGTGCTGCTACTGCTAAGTCACTTCAGTCGTGTCCGACTCTGTGCGACCCCAGAGACAGCAGCCCACCCGGCTCCACCATCCCCGGGACTCTCCAGGCAAGAACACTGGAGTGGGTTGCCATTTCCTTCTCCAATGCATGAAAGCAAAAAGTGAAAGTGAAGTCGCTCAGTCGTGTCCGACTCCTATCGACCCCATGGACCACAGCCCACCAGGCTCCTCTGTCCATGGGATTTTCCAGGCAAGAGTACTGGAGTTGGGGTGCCATTGCCTTCTCCAAGGGATATTGATCTTGAACCTAAAATTAGAAATTGACATTAGGATTGGGCGCTGATATTGAAAGTAGAATCTGAGATATTAAGCTACAAGGACATTCATTATAGCTTTGTTTTTAATAGTGTAAAATTGAATGCAACATAAATATCCTCAATAAAGAATTGGCAAATAAATCATGGCCAGCCAACCAATGGAGTACTATACAGCCTTCAAAAGTCATGAAGACAAATATATAGCAATATGATCAAGATATTTTGTTATAAAACAGTTTATGGAACATGGTTCCATTTTTATCAAATGCATATTTTTCCATATTATAAATATTTTCTTAAGATAGACTTTCAGACGTAGGATTATTAAATTATTCAAAAGGTTATGGATATTTAATATGTATATATGCAAAAATATGATCACATTGGTAAATGTATACATATGTAGACTCTCAGTGGTTCTTGGGGCAATGAGGTCTTATCCTCCCCTCCTTTTTGGCTTGTATTTATATTACCAAATTATCTACAGGGTCTTCTCTTGCAATCCAGTGGTTAAGACTTCACACTTTGAATGCAAAAGCATGGATTCAATCCCTGGCCAGGGAACTAAGATCCTACATGCCGTATGGTACAGTCAAAAAATTATATAAATCTACAAAAATGGCATATTACTTTTGTATTATCAAAAAGAAGCAAGGATGTTTTGTTTCATGCAAGAAGTTTGAAGTTATGTTGGGGATGATAAAAGCAGGACTGGACCTTCAGCAGAATTTTGGCAGGTAATGTGCTGAGGGCCCTCACACACACAGCAAGTAGAGGTGCTCTGCCACTCTGGAGCAATTCTCTCCTGGGGTCCGCAGGGAGTGTTCCAGCAGTGAGTGTGGCATTCTGTCCTCTCCTGGACCCAGGGAGGATGCAGGGTGCCACCATATGGGTCCCGCTCCCACCTTCCACATCCTTCTTTGGACTCCCTTTGCACACTAGCCTGGGCTTCCCTGGTGATTCAGACTGTAAAGAATCTGCCTGCCATGCTGGAGACCCAGGCTCGATCCTTGGGTCGGGAAGATCCTCTGGAGAAGGGAATAGCTACCCACTCCAGCATTCCTGCCTGGAAATTCCCTGGTGTGCTGCAGTCCATGGGGTCACCAAGAGCTGCACATGAGTGAGCAACTAACACTTCCACGGCACACTGGCCATCTCCACTCCTCTCTTCCTCGTAGGTTCTGGAGCCATCATTGCTGCCGTTGTGGTGATTGTCATCATCATATTCACCGTGGTTCTGATCTTGCTGAAGATGTACAACAGGTATGGGACGCCCTGGGCTTTAGAACCATCTGGTCCCTTCAGCGATGCTAGAATGGAAGCTAATGTTTGTGGTTGCCTGTTACGTGCCCAGCAGTATCTTTGAGTCCATTTTCAAATGCTCTTACCTTTTGTGGGTCCTTTTTGGATGTTTATTCTACTGGAAGAATAAACTTGCCTGGTGGCTTGGACGGTAAAGCGTCTGCCTGCAATGTGGGAGACCCAGGTTCGATCCCTGGGTCGGGATGATCCCCTGGAGAAGGAAATGGCAACCCACTCCAGTACTCTTGCCTGGAAAATTCCATGAATGGAGGAGCCTGGTAGACTACAATCCATGGGGTCACAAAGTCAGACAACTGAGCGACTGCACTTTCACTACTGGAAGAACTTCACAGTGACCATAGATTTTTATATTTGGAGAAGTATTTTCGATATACAATAATGATAATGGCTTTTTTTTTTTTTTTTTGGCTACCCTGTATGACATACATGATCTTAGCCCAACCAGGGATCAAACCTGTGCCTCCTGCATTGGGAGCGTAGAGTCTTAACCACTGGACTGCCAGGGAAGTCCCATGATAATGATCTTGAGCTCTGTGATAAACTCATGTAATTTACAGATAGGAAAGTGGTGTTTCAATCCTCTTCTGTTGGAGAGCCCTCTGTGAGGTTATACTGAGTGGCCCATGTAAGTGCTTGGTGTGACAAACACTGAAATGTGCATACCTGCAGCTTTACTTTCTGGGATCAAATAAGAGGAAATAAAATAATATAAATTGATTGCAAAAAGAATAAATGTTGTGTTATCACCTCTAGTCACAACTTTGCTAGAAGGTTGTTCTTTTGAGGGAAGAAATCAAAATAAAAAGACTGCCTTCATTTACATCATAGAAGACCCAGAAGCCATTAAAAAAAAAGTTTTTATAGAAATGTATTTATTGATGAGAAAAACTGTTTACAACATATTGTCAAAATTTGCAAGGCAGTAGGTATATCATGATCATATGCATGGGTTGCACACACACACCCAGGAAAAGTTCAAATAATACACAGCAAGGTATTAACAACTGGTATGTCTGCATAATGGAATTTAGAGTAGGTTAGTTGGTAGGTTGGCTTTTGCACGGTCAGGGGGTGCGCTTCTTGATTTCTGCCTTATTTTTATAATGACAATGTTATTTGTAAAGGTAGCTAACATATATTGATCTCTTACTATAAGTGAAAGTGAAAGTCGCTCAGTCATGTCCAACTCTTTGCAACCCCATGGACTATACATTTCATAGAATTCTCCAGGTCAGAATACTGGAGTGGGTAGCCTTTTCCCGGGGGATCGCCCCAGCCCAGGGATCGAACCCAGGTCTCCTGTATTGCACGCGGATTCTTTACCAGCTGAGCCACCAGGGAAGCTTACTATGTGCTGGGACAATTCTAAGCTCCTTACATGTATTAACTCAGTTAGTCTTCATAACAGTGTCAGAAAGTGGGTATTCTATATCCCCAGTTTTATACTTTTGAAACAGGCAGGGGAAGATTAAGTGACATGTCCAAGTTTCAGTTCACCTCAGTCGCACAACCATATCCGACTCTTTGCAACCCCATGAATCGCAACACACCAGGCCTCCTTGTCCATCACCAACTCCCGGAGTTCACCCAGACTCACATCCATCGAGTCAGTAATGCCATCCAGCCATCTCATCCTCTGTTGTCCCCTTCTCCTCCTGCCCGAAATCCCTCTCAGCATCAGAGTCTTTTCCAATGAGTCAACTCTTCGCATCAGGTGGCCAAAGTACTGGAGTTTCAGCTTTAGCATCATTCCTTCCAAAGAAATCCCAGGGCTGATCTCCTTCAGAATGGACTGGTTGGATCTCCTTGCAGTCCAAGGGACTCTCAAGAGTCTTCTCCAACACCACAGTTCAAAAGCATCAATTCTTCGGCGCTCAGCCTTCTTCACAGTCCAACTCTCATATCCATACATGACCACTGGAAAAACTATAGCCTTGAGTAGACGGACCTTTGTTGGCAAAGTAATGTCTCTGCTTTTGAATATGCTATCTAGGTTGGTCACAACTTTTCTTCCAAGGAGTAAGCATCTTTTAATTTCATGGCTGCAGTCACCATTTTCAGTGACTTTGGAGACCCCAAAAATAAAGTCTGACACTGTTTCCACTGTTTCCCCATCTATTTCCCATGAAGTGATGGGACCGGATGCCATGATCTTAGTTTTCTGAATGTTGAGCTTTAAGCCAACTTTTTCACTCTCCACTTTCACTTTCATCAAGAGACTTTTTAGTTCCTCTTCACTTTCTGCCATAAGGGTGGTGTCATCTGTATATCTGAGGTTATTGATATTTCTCCAGGCAATCTTGATTCCAGCCTGTGCTTTTTCCAGCCCAGCGTTTACTCAACCCTGATTGATAGAGTTGGGATTCAAACTCATCCATCTTGTTTCAGAGAAAATATTCCTACCATTACACATATAATAATATTATTATTATTTCATATGTTATTTTTAAAAAATATTTACAATTTGGGTCTATTTCAAACCAAGAAGTGGCATCCAACCCCAAGGTCTACCTATCATTCTTCTCCATCATTGCTGGAACTCTGAGCCCCTTTCTAGGTTGAAATCCAGATGGAGGCTCTGCTCAGCCCATCCTACTTACAATGATGCCTGAGCTGAGAACTGAGAAACCTGGATTCAGTCTTAAGTCTGTCAAAAGCAGTCAAGTTACTGAACCTCTCCATGCCTTGATTTTATCATCTTTAGAGTGGAGATGTCTCTAAATAGACATTGCTCCAAAGAAAACACACAGATGGCCACACTCAACATGACTGAATGTTAGAGAATTGCAAATCAAAGCTATAATGAGGTCGAGTTACAGATATATCAGATATACTTAGGGTTGCCAGTTGGTAAGGAGAGAGGGACAAATTGGAAGATTGGGATTGACATATAAATAGTATTCTATATAAAATAGATACTTAATAAAAACCTACTGTATAGCAGAGGGAACTCTGCTCAGTACTCTGTAATACCCTCTATATGGGAAAAGAATCTAAAAGAGAGTGGGTATATGTATATGTACAGCTGATTCACTTTGCTGTGCAGCTAAGATTAACACAATATTATAAGGCAACTATATTCCAATAAAAATTTGAAAAAAAACCACCTATAATGAGGTATCACCTCATACTGATCATTATAGTTTAGTGGTCCCATTTGTGTTTTTGAATATTTTTAATTAAAAGTACTTTTAAGAAAAAATAGCAATTTCCCTTTAAAAATGTGGTGGCCCAGTATCACGTGGTGTTGCTTCCTCCAGGCACTGTAAGTTAAACCATACACAGATTAAATTGGACAAGAGAAACATGTTCAGTGTGTGGAATGAAAAAATACACATATATTTATTGGAAAAAAAATTTTAAATCTGCAAATAATAAATGCTGGAGAGGGTGTGGGGAAAAGGGAACCCTCCTGCACTGTGGGTGGGAATGCAAATGGTACAGCCACTGTGGAGAACAATATGGAGATTTCTTAAAAATCTTAAAATGAGAGTAACCATGCGTGAGTGCTAAGTTACTTCAGTTGTGTCCAGCTCTTTGCAACCCCATGAACTATAGCCCACCAGGCTCCTCTGTCCATAGGATTCTCCAGGCAAGAATACTGGAGTGGGTTGCCATTTCCATCTGTTCAGTTCAGTCGCTCAAGTCGTGTCCAACTCTCTACGACCCCACAGACTGCAGCACACCAGGCTTCCCTGTCCACCACCAAATCCTGGAGCTTGCTCAAACTCATGTCCATCGAGTCAGTGAATCCATCCAACCATCTCATCCTCTGTCATCCCTTTCTCCTCCTGCCTTCAATCTTTCCCAGCATCAGGGTCTTTTCCAATGAGTCAGTTCTTCACATCAAGTGGCCAAACTATTGGAGTTTCAGCTTCAGCATCAGTCCTTCTGATGAGTATTCAGGGCTGATGTTCATATGAACTAGCAGTTCCACTCCCGGGCATATATCCAGAGAAAAACCATACTTCAAAAAGGTACATGCACCCCAATGTTCATAGCAGCACTACTTAACAATAGCGAGACATGCAAACAGCCTAAATGTCCATCAACAGATGAATAGATAAAGAAGATATGGTATGCATACAGGATGGAATACTACTCATCCATGAAAAAGAATGAAATAATGCTATTTGCAGGACATGAATGCACCTAGAGGTTATCATACTAAGTGAAGTAAGTCAGAAAAAGACAAATATCATATGATATAATTTATATAAGGACTTCCCTATAGCTCAAACGGTAAAGAATCTGCTTGCAGTGGAGGAGACAAGAGTTCGATCCCTGGGTCAGGAAGATCCTCTGGAGAAGGGAATGCCAATCCAATCCAGTATTCTTGCCTGGCGAATCCCATGGACAGAGGAGCCTGGCGGGCTACAGTCCATGGGGTCACAAAGAGTCGGACACGACTGAATGACTAACACACACATCATTTGCATATGGGATCTAAAATCTGATACAAATGAACTTATTTATAAAACAGAAACAGAGGCTTTCCCTAAGTGTGGCTAAGATACCACACTTCCAACGCAGGGTGTGCACGTCTGATCCCTGGTCAGGGATTCTTTTTGGCAGTGTGGCCAAAAATGAAATAAGTAAATAAGATAAAACTGAAACAGACTCATAGACATAAAAAACAAACCTATGGTTACCAAAGGGAAAAGGTGGGGTCAGGGGAGAGGAATAAATTAGGAGTTTGGGGTTAGCAGATACTATATAGAAAACAGATAAACAGCAAGGTCCTGCTGTATAGCACAAGAAACTATATCAATATCGGTATCTACATTAATCTCCTTGATGGAGCTGTGGTTACAGAGCCTGTTCCGCAGGGCACACACGAGGAAGACTCAGCCTTATGTGGGTGTCTCCTTACAGGAAAATGAGGACGCGACGGGAGCTGGAACCCAAGGGCCCCAAGCCAGCTTCCCCTTCTGCCCTGGGCGCAAACAGCAACAGCAGCCAGCAGCCTGCAACGGTGACCTTCAGCCCTGTGGATGTCCACGTGGAGACTCGGTGACTCCCTCACTGGTGCTGTCTCGGCCACTGTCCAAAGAGCCTTCGGTCAAGACCAAGAAGCACATTTCTCCTCTGGCAGCTTCACGATGAGTCCCTTCTGGTCAGGTTGACGGGGGCATCTCTTACTCAATCCCTTATGCTTCTGGCGACCCCCAACCCCATCCTGCCAGGCCCCAGCCCAGCTTCATCCGTATCCCCGCCACCACCCTTCCTAAAAGTTCTGCTAACGTTGGGAATCCACTGATGTGGGTTTAGCTGTCTCCCCTAAATGCAACAGCTAGACAGACAGACAGGTAGGCAGGCAAGCAGATAGCCCGGGCCTCTTCTGGTTAGGAGTCAGGAGTCAGGACATGCTCCTGAGTGGGTCTGCCTGGGGTCATATCAGAGGAAGGGCCCTATCCATAGCTTTGCAGCCCAATACTCGATCCCATAATCAGGCACAGGGGAACTAACTGGGACTAACTAACCAAAACTCAACTTGTTCATATATAACTTGTTTTAGGACTAAATGAATGCTAGCTAGCTTCTGACAACACATCTGCATATTTCTCCATCTTCAAGAAAGGTTATAGAAAAAACTGAATTCTCCAAAGGTGTCTACATCTTTAGTAAAGAGTCAAAGTCAAGGACACAGGATGACCTTAGGAAAACATGGGAAGAATGGCCAATGGGATGAAAGTGTATTGCAGTGTCCACGGCCAAGAATGAGCCTGGAGACTGGCCAGGGCCCCTCCCACCCCAGGGGGTGGTGTGGCTGGGTTAACCTGGACTCGGGCTCATTTCTTGGCTTCCCTGTATCTGGATTCTGAGCAGTCCTCACTCTCCAGTTACCACCTTCCCTCCAAGGTCAGGTATTTGGAGACTGATTAGATTTCAACTCTATTAATGTTACCTCTACCCTTCCTGGTCACTTTACAAAGATTCTGGATATATTCAAAGTACCATATTCACAAACCATTCCCCTGGACAGAACTCATCTCTTTGACTCCTTAGCCTGGATAACAATTGAAAAAGGAAAGAATTGGGATTCAAGTGACCTGTTTTCTAAGCCCCACTTCCTGGTCGTGAGACCTTGGGAGAGAGACTCGACTCCTCCCTATTTTGTTTCCTAACATGAAGTGGAATAATGTCTGCCCCACTGGGTGACCATGACAAGTCAAGGACCTAGGAAAGTAGCTCAGGTGGTGCCTGGCACCCAACAGATGCTTTCCAAATGGGAACCACCATTATTATCATGAATTTCTTCATTGCAAGACATATGCTTGTTCCCATTTTAATGATTCTGAAGTCAGAATATGTTTTAAAATTGATGGGTCCATTAACAAAGTTGTATTTTTTTTCCTCTCAAAAAGCTGTTTTTTAACCAATTGTACATTTTATAATTGACAACATCTTGGAAACAAGGTAATAAATCTGTATTCTGTTACAGAAAGTAACACACTCCAACATTTAATCTTAAATTCTAGGAGGTAGTCAGATATCCCTTTTGAGGGAAAACTGAGGATCTTGGAGGTAGGAAGATTGACCCAGAGTTATACAGCTCCTGTCATCCCACTATAAAAATGCTCACTTCAGTATGTCTGGAGAGGGACTTCCCTGGCAGTCCAGTGGTTAATACTTCACACTCCCAATGCAGGGAGCATAGGTTTGATCCCTGGTCAGAGAACTACAATCCCTGAGGGCCATGTGGCCAAACAGACACACACAGACACACACACACAGAAACACAGACACACACACAAGAATACGTCTGGAAAAACACTGCCAAATTCTTTCTTTCCAGACATCTCTTCTCCATCCTGTGTTTAAATATCCACTAGACACTTCGCAAGGTGCTTTCATGTAAGTTTTCTCCTGGGATTTACCTTTCGCAGTTACCCTGGGAGATACTATTTTTTCCATTTGCCGTTGAGAATTTCAAACTCAAAGAGAAAAAAATACTTGCCAAAAGTCTCACAGCTAGTAAGTTACAAAGACAAGATTCAGATCCAGGTCTCTTTGACTCCAAGGTCCATCTTTGTGTTGTATTACACTCTTCCCTAACATCCTGGCTCAAAGTATGTGGATTCTTCTGTGAGTTCAACAAGAGGAGGACAGGCTTATCCACATGTCTGAGTGGAGGTCAGGGTCTAGCTTCCACAACAAAAGTGGGGTAAATTCACTTTGGTAGCTTCTTTGGGCTTCTGTAGCCAAGGGGGCCTTTTCCAAGTCCATTCAAGATCTAAGGAGTCCTGCTTCATTCCCCCTACCATTCAGTCTCAAGGAGCAAGGCATGAGATGCCTCAAAGTAGGGCTAAGCCCTTTAAGGACTCAAGCCCACACAGATATGTTTCCCAAAAGTATTTTGCTTAAAAAAAATAAATAAATAAAAGTTGACCATAAAGAAGGCTAAGCACGAAAGAACTGATTCTTTCGAACTGTGGTGCTGGAGAAGACTCTTGAGAGTCCCTTGGACTACAAGGAGATCCAACCAGTCCGTCCTAAAGGAGATCAGTCCTGGGTGTTCATTGGAAGGACTGATGTTGCAGCTGAAACTCCAATACTTTGGCCACCTGATGCAAAGAGCTGACTCATTTGAAAAGACCCTGATGCTGGGGAAGATTGAAGGTAAGAGGAGGAGGGGGCCTCAGATGATGAGATGGCTGAATGGCATCACTGACTCAATGGACCTGAATTTGAGCAAACTCCAGGAGATAGTGAAGGACTGTGTGCTGCAGTCTATGGAGTTGCAAAGGGTCAGACACGACTTAGCAGCTGAACAACAAAAACAACTCTAAAACCAAACTCTTCTGCCCACAGTGGAATCTTCCAAGAAAGAGAAGCATATTCCTCTAGTATAAATGAAGGTTTGGAAATGGAAAAGGCAGGTAGAGAGGTGAGGGGGAGGTAAAGAAAAAAGGATTGTTGTGTTTGGGTTTTCACTGATGAGGGTGAACTCAATAAACATCCTTAGGGCTCCTGTGTGCCAGGTGAGCTGTCACTACACACAGTCAGCATGGTACCTGCTCTCAGGGAGTCTGCAGCTGGCCTCCTGAGACAGGCGTCTTGCAACACAGTTGTATTTTGTTTCTGACAGGTGCCTTTCCGCACTGAGCAGATGGTGCCCTATTTGGCCACCGAATCAATGAAAGATATTAAATGCTTAAATGTCTAAAAATAAAAAATGTTTAAATCAAATATTTGTTGAGTTGATTTCATTTCGGAGCTAACAAATACCTTTTCTGGAAACTTCCTTTCCTTGACAATGTAAACAGGATCCTGAGGGAAGGCCAGAGCTGTTTCAAACATTGCACTCTCAGTTCGAAAGGATGGTGGAAGAGATGGACTGCTGTGTGAGCCAGAAAACTTGTTAACTTCATTAAATATTACAAAGGGAATTCCATTTCATAGTAGGCTGAGAGGCCAAAGTTTGGAGACCGCTAGGAGTGGAGGAGACATTAGAATGGAATCGAAATCACCAATAATGATGTTTACCATTAATTAAGCTCTTCTGTGTGCCAGGCATAGGATGAGTCCCTTCTACCCACTAGCTCCTTTAGCCATTACAGCTCCCATGCAAAGGGTGAGCATTATTTCTATTTTTTGGATGAGGAAACAGGTGCAAGTGAAACAGGAGTGAAGGGGGCAGGGCACAACTTTTAAAAGAACAGTATAGTCCGAGGACACGACATAAACTTATTAGAACTAAATAGGTTCAAGATGGTGGATTTATCAACTTCCGCTAAACCCGGAGCCTCGGTATGCATTCGTTGTAACACATCAGCAAGCTAAATGACACACTCAAAGGGGCCACGACAATTCCCAGGCAGACCTTAAAGGTCAAAAAGTGGTCGACGGCCCAGTTCCTGGAAATCTCCACCGCTTCCCCAAAAGAGCTGGAACACTTCTTCCACACGTTAGCCTATGAAGTTACCCAGCCCATAAAAGCTAACCACACCATATTTCAAGGCCACTCTTGCCTTCTGAGATGACTCACATCCTCTGTGCGGAATGTGTTCCTCTCTAAATAAATCCACTTCTTACCTATTACTTTGGCTCTCATTGAATTCTTTCTGCCATGAGACATCAAGAACCTGAGCTTCTTTAAGTCCGAAAATCAGGTGTGTGATCTCAGTTGGGAGATCATGGATTTTGGCTGGATTTGAGCCCCCACACATGAGTTCAAGTCCTAATCTGAGACGAACAGTCTCAATATCATTGACATTTGTCCTCTTGGTGATGTTGAGTTCATTTGGCTGGTCTAACGATTAAATCGACACAAGACAGATTAACAGGAGAAAAAGATTAATTCATACGCACAGAGGTCAGAAATGAGACCTCTGAATTGAACAAAGCAGGATGTTTATGCAATATCATTTTTGGTTCATTGTGATGGGATTCCCTCATGGCTCAGATGGTAAAGAATCTGTCTGCAATGCAGGAGACCCTGGTTAGAACCCTGGGTCAGGAAGATCCCCTGGATAAGAAAATGGCAACCCACTCTAATATTCTTAACCTGGAAAATCCCATGAACAGAGGAGCATGGTGGGCTACAGTCCATGGGGTCACAAAAGAGTCAGACATAAGACATGACTGAGTGACTAAACAACAGCAACAACAATTAAAGAAAGAGGCTTGGGCTTGGAGTAACAGATGAATGAAGAAGTGACAATATTTGTTTATACAGGTTTATTAGCCTTGAATTCCCTAACTCTGCTGATAAGGATGCTCTCTCTCCTGGTACAGGAAGGATACCTTCACATGGGAGATTTATTTCCCACTATCAAGGAGAGAAAGGGATGTTGCTGCTGCTGCTAAGTCGCTTCAGTCGTGTCCGACTCTGTGCAACGCCATAGACGGTAGCCCACCAGCCTCCCCCGTCCCTGGGATTCTCCAGGCAAGAACACTGGAGTGGGTTGCCATTTCCTTCTCCAATGCATGCAAGTAAGAAGTGAAAGTGAAGTCAAGTCCGACTCTAGCGACCCCATGGACTGCTGCCTACCAGGCTCCTCCATCCATGGGATTTTCCAGGCAAGAGTACTGGAGTGGGGTGCCATTGCCTTCTCCGGAAAGGGATGTTAGAGAGGTTTTTATAAATATCATTTTTTTTTCCCACCAGCTGTTTCTCAAGCAACCTTAATTCAAAATAATCAAGATGCCATTGTGGCATATCTTGGGGCAGGCTACTCTGAGCACCAACAGTGACCATTCTTGTGTTTGGGAAATCTTCTACTTAAAAAGAGGCAGGAACACCTCCTGATATAAAAGCTGGAAAGGCCAGACGCTCATTTTCTCGGAGTCCCTTGCAGCTAGGGAGAAGTCACATGACCTAGGCTCTGCTAATCAGACACTCCTGCCACAGACTTTGAATCCAGAGTTGGCAGCATCAAGGGATAGGAACTGTGCAGAATCTGCTCCAGTGGCAAGTGTTGGCACCCTACACAGGGGCAGCCACATCCAGGATTCAAGCAGCCACACTGGGCATTCTTTTCTTTTTTAATTTTCTTTGTTTTATTAATTAATTAATTTTATTTTTGGCTGTGCTGGGTCTTCGTTGCTGTGTGTGGGCTTTCTCTAGTTGCAGCGATCGGGAGCTCCTTTTCATTGTGATGCATGGGCTTCTCCTTGTGGTTTCTTTTGTTGCAGAACATAGACCCTCGGTGCACAGGCTTCAGTATTTGTGGTGCACGGGCTTAGTTGGCCCAAGTGAAAAAAGTGAAGTCACTCAGTCGTGTCCGACTCTTTGCAACCCCATGGACTATAGCCTACCAGGCTCCTCCCTCCATGGGATTCTCCAGGCAAGAGTACTGGAGTGGGTTACCATTTCCTTTTCCAGGGAATCTTCCCGATCCAGGGATCAAACCCAGGTCTCCTGCATTCCAGGCAGACGCTTTAACCTCTGAGCCACCAGGGAAGCCCAGTTGGCCCAAGGCATGTGGAATCTTAGTTCGTGGAACAGGGATCGAACCCATGTTCCCTGCATGGAATCCCCTGAACAGGCAGATTCTCAACCACCAGACTACCAGGAAAGTCCCGGGGGCATCCTGGAGTCCAGCCCCAGTGCCCATTGGAGCTGGCTGTGTGAGCTCAACCACAGCCATGGGATCTGTGCCAGACTGGTTCTGTAGTGTAATTTTAAGCATCATGCCAGGCATTATGCCTCTGAGCCTGCTTCTGGCCTTCTAGGAATTCTGGCAACTACCTGATTCCTTTTTCTGCTTAAATCAAGGGTCACTTCCTGCTGCTGTGGCTAAGTACCGTGTGGCTGTGGGGGACTTGTCTATGGCCACCCACGTGGGAAGTGGCTGGGCCTAGGAACCCCGGCCCCC
>NW_011495069.1:7189476-7190985 GCF_000754665.1 Bison bison bison
ACCCTCGTGGGAAGTGGCTGGCACTAGAACCCAGGTCCCCAAAGCTCTCGCTCTTTCCATGCAGATGCTTCCAGGTGTGTGATCAAAGGATCCCAAAGTGCTATGAGATCATAGAGGAGGCAGATCAGATCAGTCACTCAGTTGTGTCCGACTCTTTGCGACCCCATGAATCACAGCACGCCAGGCCTCCCTGTCCATCACCAATTCCCGGAGTTCACTCAGACTCACCCATCGAGTCAGTGATGCCATCCAGCCATCTCATCCTCTGTCGTCCCCTTCTCCTCCTGCCCCCAAACCCTCCCAGCATGAGTCTTTTCCAATGAGTCAACTCTTCGCATGAGGTGGCCAAAGTATTGGAGTTTCAGCTTTAGCATCATTCCTTCCAGTGAACACTCAGAGCTGATCTCCTTCAGAATGGACTGGTTGGATCTCCTTGCAGTCCAAGGGACTCTCAAGAGTCTTCTCCAACACCACAGTTCAAAAGCATCAATTCTTCAGCGCTCAGCCTTCTTCACACTCCAACTCTCACATCCATGCATGACCACTGGAAAAACCATAGCCTTGAGTAGACATTACTTTGTTGGCAAAGTAATGTCTCTGCTTTTGAATATGTGAACTATCTAGGTTGGTCATAACTTTCCTTCCAAGGACTAAGCATCTTTTAATTTCATGGCTGCAGTCACCATCTGCAGTGATTTTGGAGCCCCCAAAAATAAAGTCTGACACTGTTTCCACTGTTTCCCTATCTATTTCCCATGAAGTGGTGGGACCGGATGCCATGATCTTTGTTTTCTGAATGTTGAGCTTTAAGCCAACTTTTTCACTCTCCTCTTTCACTTTCATCAAGAGGCTTTTTAGTTCCTCTTCACTTTCTGCCATAAGGGTGATGTCATCTGCATATCTGAGGTTATTTGTATTTCTCCCGGCAATCTTGATTCCAGTTTGTGTTTCTTCCAGTCCAGTGTTTCTCATGATGTACTCTGCATACAAGTTAAATAAGCTGGGTGACAATATACAGCCTTGACGAACTCCTTTTCCTATTTGGCACCAGTCTGTTGTTCCCTGTCCAGTTCTAACTGTTGCTTCCTGACCTGCATACAAATTTCTCAAGAGGCAGATCAGGTGGTCTGGTATTCCCATCTCTTTCAGAATTTTCCACAGTTTATTGTCATCCACACCGTCAAAGGCTTTGGCATAGTCAATAAAGCAGAAATAGATGTTTTTCTGGAACTCTCTTGCTTTTTCCATGATCCAGCGGATGTTGGCAATTTGATCTCTGGTTCCTCTGCCTTTTCTAAAACCAGCTTGAACATCTGGAAGTTCACGGTTCACGAATTGCTGAAGCCTGGCTTGGAGAATTTTAAGCATCACTTTACTAACGTGTCGGAGAAGGCAATGGCACCCCACTCCAGTACTCTTGCCTGGAAAAGCCCACGGATGGAGGAGCCTGGTAGGCTACAGTCCATGGGGTCGCTAAGAGTTGGGCACGACTGAGCGACTTCACTTTCA
>NW_011495069.1:7191524-7198066 GCF_000754665.1 Bison bison bison
GCTTTTTTGCTTCTCTTATTTTCACAGCTATTTGTAAGGCCTCCCCAGACAGCCATTTTGCTTTTTTGCATTTCTTTTCCATGGGAATGGTCTTGATCCCTGTCTCCTGTATAATGTCACGAACCTCATTCCATAGTTCATCAGAGGAGGTAGAGTTACCATCAATTCCTCTTAACCCAGAGACTGTGTGACTTTTTGAATGCTATTGAGGGAGTATTTTAAAAGTACATGGAAGAATGGGTAGGATTTTTCTAATTTTTGAATTGAAATATCACACACACACATACAATGTGTGTATGCAGCTCAAAAAATGTTCACAAATGGGCACACTTATGTAACTGTCATGCAAATGAAGAAGTAAAGTATCACAAGCACCCTGGCACCTCCCGCCTTTTCTTCCCACCCTACTCGCCTCCCACAAGGAGTCCCCACTATCCAACCTTGTCCCACCAGAGAACAACTGCGTCTGTGAGTAGAACTGTGGTGTGGACTCTTGTTTCTGGGTTGTTTTGCACAGCACGGCGTTTGTCATACGTGTTCATCTTGTCACCTGTAGGTGAAAAGCATCAGTCCTCATTGTGGTAGTACTTCATCATGTGACAAAAATTAATTTTTTTTTTTGGCCTCACCACGCAACATGTGGGATTTTAGCCCCATGCCCCTAATCCCACTCGTTGGAAGAACAGCCTTAGTCACTGGATCCCCAGGGACGTCCCTCGTTGTGCTTTTTAACCTGTTTATTTTTAACTGGAGGATAACTGCTTCACAGCACTGTGTTGGTTTCTGCCAGGTATCAACATGTCAGTAGGCTTTACCTCGCATTCCCTGATGATGGGTGGACCTGATCACTTTCATGTTTATTGGCCATTTCCATTTCATTAGATTTCCTCTTTTACAAAGTTGCCCTTCCATTTGTCTATCCATTGTTTGTATTTGGTTGTTTCCTTTTTTATCATTGACTTGCTGGAGTTGTGTATCTGTTCTGGATATAAATCATCTGTCATTTTATGGCTTGCATTTTTAAAAAACTAACAGTTTTTTTTTTATATCTAAATTGCATTCCATCAAGTTCACCCTTTTAAAGTATGCACTTCAGTGGTTTTTGGTATTTTCACAGAGTTGGGCAGCCATCACCACTATCAGATTCCAGAAGAGGGTTGAGTTCATTTATTCCTTCTCTGTGGCTCGAGTTCACAGGCACCGGAGAGACAAAGAGGGTGGGATAGACACGCCCCCTGACATCACCGAACTTCCTGTGTAGCAAGAAAGACAATGAAACAAACACCTGCAATATGGAACAACTGTTCTCATGATAGAAGGAAGTTCAGGGTGTTATGGAAGCCTCTTGCTCTGGCACCTAGCTCAGCCCAGAGGTTGGCACATAGGGAAGAAGGTTCCTCGGTTGAAACAACATCTATGTGAAGAGAGAAAGAGTGAGTGGGAGTCAGCAGGGGAGGGTGGGAGGAGAGGAAGAGACAAGAGGAAACCCCTGAAGGAGAAAGAAGCTGCAGCTGAGCAGGTGTTCAAGGAAGCAGTGGGAGATGGGTGAGGGAAAGAGACGAGAGGTTCCAGGATGAAGGATCTTCGGGGCTTTGCTGTTTTAAAGGCAATGTGGAGCCATGGAAGGTGCTGGAGCATGGAAGTGAGCAGATCACAGCTATGCTTTACAGAGATGGATCCCGCTACAGTGTGCAGAATGGATTGGTGTGGGAGAGACCAGAGGCTGGGAGGACAATTTTGAGTCTATTGCAAGAAGTAACAGGAGCGTCTGTTAATTTTTAAATGCCTTTCCTAAATAACCCTCGAATCATGAAGTTTTGTTCTTTTCCTTGTTTTTAAGTAGCTATTTGTGGGTGTGCAGTAACCCAACAAAAATGTCTCCAGGAGTCGTCTCGAGCCCACTGGATGGTAGCACACAGCGGGCATTGTGTCAGCTCTGTAGCCCTTTGTCTTCAGACACCCATTCCCTGCACAAAAAATTTCCTGGCAAACAGGCGAATTACTGTAGTTAAGCAGATACTACTGTCCTGGGCTCTGATGGTCTGCCCACGTTCGGGAGGAGCAGGTAAAAACAAAAATGACCTTCAGGTCCCTAGTGACATAAAATCCTTGGTCTGATCACAGCCCAGGTATTAGCAGAAAGGGCCCCTTCCCGGCTCAAACTCAGTCTCTTGAATTGAACGGTACCTGGGACCCCAGATGCTCTTTAAAGATGCTGCAGTGCCTTCATTGATCTCAGAGAAACAGAGCAACCAATTCATTCATTCTTTCTAGCTTTTCAGCTCTTGTCTTAGGAGGCATATGGAGTAAAAGAGATAGAAAACATTAATGTCTGAGTATTCACAGCATTGAATGGAAGAACTGTGAATTAAGCAGTTTGCAGTGTGTAATAAACAACAGGAGGGGAAAAAAGGGTGTTGTTTTGTTTTGTTCCATGTGTTTGCTTCTCCACCCTGCCTGGCCTCCAGCAGAGACAGCTCCACCATTCTCTCCAGATTATAGCTCTGTCATCCTTCACTTTCCATTTTCCACTTCACCCTGACCTGCCGCAGTCCATGGGGTCCCAAAGAGTGGGACACAACTTAGCAACTGAACAATAGTAACAACTTCACCCTCAATCCCCACCCCTGCTTTTCTTCTCCACCATAGACACTCCCTTCAATTTTTAAAATTTATCTCATTGAAAACAAATGAGCAAAAACTTTCCATTGACCACGCAGGTGCCTCCTGGCACTGGGCCACATCTCTGCTTTCCCTGATAGCAAAACTCTTCCAAAGTGCTGTGGAACAGTCTTGGGAACAATGCAGGTGAGGACAGAAGGGAATGGAGGAGCGACCCATAGAAGAGGGCCTGAGTGGAATAAGACTGACCCTGCACAGGTATAGAGCTGAAGGTTAAGTGGGGTCACTGTTTCTGTCCCTCTGATCAGCTCGGTGGTTGGAGGCCCAAGGGTCGGCACTGGGTGCCCTTGGGGCTGCTGGTGGCCGGACATGAGGGTCCGGGAAAACTGCATGAGGACTTCCATGGTCACAGCTAGACACCCAGGTGTGGCTTTCCACCCAGGACACTCACAGGAGCGTCCAGCACAGGCACACTCACGTCACAAGCATGGAGGATTTGCCCCATGCCCCCACTGGCCACTCCCGTGACCGCCTCTCCCACAGAGCACGTGGACATGACCATGAGCACAGCCTATGCTCTGGGGCCACAGTGCTGGTCTCTGCTCTGCAGCTGCATTTTTCTTCCCCTTCCTTATCCCCAACGAGTCCAGTTTCCCCCAGCATTGCTCTCCACCCCCGATCTTACTCGGCTTTGCTTGGGGTGGGCTCCGGGGAGATGTCTTCCGGCACCTTGGCCTTCCCCCTGCCCTGAAACCTCATCCCCACCACCCTCTGGAGCACCACGGGAGGTCCTTGTTGTGTCTCAAGACGATGGGTCCTCAGGGGAACTGTCGCCTCTTTGTGAGACGTGTTAGAAGGATCGGCACACGCTCTGGATCACATGTGTAAGTCACAGACATGGAAGACAGGGGGGAATCCTCTGAAGGAGAAGCAGAGCTCAGAGGAAGAAGAAAAGGAAGTGGGAGCTGGGTGGTCTCAGATGAGAAGAGGCAGGAGCACAAGACTCGAAGATGGGCCCGAAGACCCCGCCGCCCCAGAGGACAAATCAGGTTCTTACCTGCATGCATTAGGCTGAATCTGGCTGCCGAGGGGCACCAACTTCGCAGATGGTCTGGAAGTCCGGGGCTGACCACAGCGGACTGTCCTGTTGCAGGAAGTGCCCCATGGAGTCAAGGACTTTGCCTTGTTTGTCCAATCTGGAAATAGGGGCTCCAGTGGGTACAGCCTGTGCCCTCCTCACTCAAGGAGGGGCCTGGGCAGTAACGTGCCGGTGGTTCAGATCCTAGCTTGGCTCTGCCACTCACCGCATTGTCTACGGAGCAACTTTGCCCTGTGTGCGAGCGGCCTGAGCTATTGAAGGAGACATCGCCATTGCAGTCACTTCAGAATATGACAGGTTGTCATGATGGTGCTGACAGTCCATTCAAGTGAGAGTTGGGATAATCTGCCCCAAACTTCTAGCCTCTGATTCCTCTAGGTCAGGGGTCTGTGGAGGTTGGGGGACCCGGCCAGGCACCTCTGCTAAAGGAAGGAGCCATATCTGAGGGAAGCAGTGGCTTTGGCACAAGGACCATCAGAGTCTGGCAGTCTTACAGGGCCTGTAGAGACGAAACTGAGAGGCCAGAGGGACGGTGCCCGTGGGCGCGGGTGGGCTGTGTTGTTGGATTTGGGGGCAGGGCACCTGGGGCCGCGAAGAAGGCTGGAAGAGAGAGAGGGGAGGGCAGCCCACTCCGTGTGCCCCCCGACCCGTTCTCAGACAACCAAGCTGCCACACACAGGCTTTTCCAAGGTCTGCATCTCTTTTCCCTCTTGATGGTGCAGCCTTCAGGGAAGACCAGAGCCCTGGAGACAGAGGGAAGCAGAAGGAGCTGAGGACAAACATCAGTTAAACTTGGGACTTTGCTGATGGTCCAGTGGCTAAGACTCTGTGCTCCCAATGCCAAGGGCCCAGGTTCCATCCCTGATCAGGGAACTAGATCCCACCTGCTGCAACGGAGACTGAAGATTCTGCAAGGCCGCACCTAAGACCAGCTGCAGCCAAATAAATTAATAAATATTTTTTAAAAACCTTTGACCTGATCTGGGAGTGACTGGGGAGGTAAGGGATTAGCTGCTAATCTCATGACCTGATTTGTATATGAGTGTGTGTGGGTGAGTGAGTGAGTGTGGGTGAGTGAGTGTGTGTGGGTGAGTGAGTGTGTGTGTCTCTATTCTTTTTATATCACCGTTTGAATGGAGAGCAGAGGTGGTAACTGGAAACAGAGTTCTCGAGTCTTCCAAGCCCCACCACACACACAAGGTGCTGTCTCTACTTGCTTTACTGACTTCTTTTCTTGGTCTCTCTAGAGACAAGTCAGTAAAGCAAGTAGAGACAGCACTTTGTCATGAGATTAGCAGCTAATCCCTTACCTCCCCAGTCACTCCTGGATCAGGTCAAAGGTTTTTAAATAATATTTGTTAATTTATTTGGCTGCAGCTGGTCTTAGGTGCAGCCTTGCAGGATCTTCAGTCTTTGTTGCAGCATTCAGGTTCTTTAGTTGACACATGTGAACTCTCTAGAGCTCTTTCTAGTGAGGCTTTTAATTCCATTATTGCATTAAGTTAACTTTACCAAAACTCTTTAGTGCTGCCTCATTTTATAACTTATCAGTAGAATTCAGTTCAGTTCAGTTCAGCCGCTCAGTGGTGTCTGACTCTTCACAACCCCATGGACTACAGCACGCTAGGTCTCCCTGTCCATCACCAATTCCTGGAGTTTACTTAAACTCATGTCCACTGAGTCAGTGATGCCATACAACCATCTCATCCTCTGTCGTCCCCTTCTCTTCCTGCCTTCAATCTTTCCCAGGATCACTGTCTTTTCCAATAAGTCAGTTCTTCACATCAGGTGGCCAAACTATTGGAGTTTCAGCTTCAGCATAAGTCTTTCCAATGAATATTCAGGACTGATTTCTTTAGTATGGACTGGTTAGATTCCTTGCTGTCCAAGGGACTCTCATGAGTCTTCTCCAACACCACAGTTCAAAAGCATCAATTCTTTGGTGCTTAGCTTTCTTAATAGTCCAACTCTCACATCCATACATGACTACTGGAAAAACCATAGCCTTGACTAGATGGCCATTTGTTAACAAAGTAATATCTCTGCTTTTTAATATGCTGTCAAGGCTGGTCATAACTTTCCTTCCAAGGAGTAGGCATCTTTTAATTTCATGGCTGCGATCACCATCTGCAGTGATTTTGGAGCCCAGAAATATAAAGTCAGCCACTGTTTCCCCATCTATTTCCCATGAAGTGATGGGACCAGATGCCATGATCTTCATTTTCTGAATGTTGAGCTTTAAGCCAACTTTTTCACTCTCCTCTTTCACTTTCATCAAGAAGCTCTTTAGTTCTTCTTCACTTTTTGCCATAAGGGTGGTGTCATCTGCATATCTGAGGTTATTGATATTTCTCCCGGCAATCTTGATATTTCACCCGGCAAAGCTTGTGCTTCTTCCAGCCCAGCGTTTCTCATGATGTACTCTGCATATAAGTTAAATAAGCAGGGTGACAATACACAGCCTTGACGTACTCCTTTTCCTATTTGGAACCAGTCTGTTGTTCCATGTCCAGTTCTAACTGTTGTTTCCTGACCTGCATATAGGTTTCTCAAGAGGCAGGTCAGGTGGTCTGGTATTCCCATCTCTTTCAGAATTTTCCACAGTTTATTGTCATCCACACAGTCAAAGGCTTTGGCATAGTCAATAAAGCAGAAATAGATGTTTTTCTGGAACTCTCTTGCTTTTTCCATGATCCAGCGGATGTTGGCAATTTGATCTCTGGTTCCTCTGCCTTTTCTAAAACCAGCTTGAACATCTGGAAGTTCACGGTTCACGAATTGCTGAAGCCTGGCTTGGAGAATTTTAAGCATCACTTTACTA
>NW_011495069.1:7198338-7201707 GCF_000754665.1 Bison bison bison
GTTACTAGCGTGTGAGATGAGTCAATTGTGCAGTAGTCTGAGCATTCTTTGGCACCTAAGACCAGGTGCAGCCAAATAAGTTAATAAATATTTTTTTAAAACCTTTGACCGCTCCAGGAGTGACTGGGGAGGTAAGGGATTAGTTGCTGATCTTATGACCTGATCTGTATATGAGTGTGTGTGAGTGCTGTGTGTTTCTATTCTATTTATATTACTGTTTGAATGGAGAGCAGAGGTGGTAACTGGAAATAGAGTTCTCAAGTGTTCCAAGCCCCGCTACACACACAGAAAAAGTGCTGTCTCTAGTTGCTTTACCCATTTCTCCTTGTCTCTCTAGAGCCCTTTCTAGTGAGGCTTTTAATTTCATCATTGCATTAAGTTAACTTTACCAACACTATTCAGTCCTGGCTCATTTTATCAACTTATCAGTAGAACTGCGCACAGCCTATCGCTCCTACCTTCTGGAAATACTTTCTTGCTTGCCCTCCAGAATCCTACCCTCTCTTGGTTCTTTTCCAACCTCAGCGACCATTTCTTTCCAGCCCCCTTTGCTGGCTCCTCACCACCTTCCCTCCTTCTAAATAAAGAATTGTCTCTGTGCTTGATCTCAGTTTCTCTTGCTCATCCCTTGGTGACTTCATTTAATTCCTTGACCTTTTGTATAGGGTATGATTAATATAAATTAATTAAACACAAACCTATTATATTGAAATTATTAATGACATCAGTCAAGATGGTCCTATTCTTATTTTTTCTGCATTTGATAAAATATTCTCAGAGAAATGTTAGTTTGTCTCACTATGATTATATGTTTTCTTTTCCCTTATATTTTTCTTCTAATTTTTGCTTTATGTATCTTTGTGTCTTTGTTGTTAAAGTGTCTAATGGTTTATGATGTCTATCTTCTTTGTGAATTGTACCTTTTATCATTAAAATATTCATCTTTGTTTCATTTAAAAATAGATAAATAACCTTAAAAAAGAAAATCCCCTGATTTAGAGACTTCCCTCGTGGTCCCGTGGCTGAGACTCCTCACTCCCCATGCAGAGGGCCCAGGTCCCATCCCTGATCAGGGAACTGGATCCCACATGCTAAAGTTGGGAGTTTGTGTGCGGCAGCTAGGGACCCTGTGTGCCCCAGCTAAAGACCCCACATGTCGCAAGGATGCTCGAGGGTCCCAGGTGCCTCAACTAAGACCTGGTGCAGTCAAATAAATAAATACTAAAAAAAGAAGAAGTGAGATACAAGAATACATACTGTATCCAAAAAAAAAAAAAAAAATAATCCCATGAGTTAAATACCTTCTATCTACTGCAGCTTCCAAAAGTGTAACCTCAGACCTCTCCCCTGAATTCTATTCTAGACAAATGGGCAATAGACTCCTAATACCTCCACTTTGATGCCTAACGGGCATCCTGAACGTCCAAACCGAATTCCTGGTTTTTTCACCTAAACTGACTCTCTCCCCAGTCTTTCTGTCAATCTTCCGAGTGCTCAGGCCAAAACCCTCAACAACATCCGTGGTACCTCCAGTTCCCTCAACACCCATTCACTCATAAATTGTCTGCTCTTTTTAAAAATCCTCGCTCTTCTCCCAGTTTACAGCTGGTCCTTTTACTCTTGGTGGTATCTGTTGATGAACAAATGTTTTTCATTTAATGTAGTCAAATTTGTTTCTTTTATGCTTAGCACTTCTGAAAATATTTTGTTTGAGGTATCCTAGTCCTTAAAGATCAGAGAAGGCAATGGCACCCCACTGCGGTACTCTTGCCTGGAAAATCCCATGGATGGAGGAGCCTGGTAGGCTGCAATCCATGGGGTCGCTAAGAGTCGGACACGATTGAGCGACTTCACTTTCACTCTTCACTTTCATGCATTGGAGAAGGAAATGGTAACCCACTCCAGTGTTCTCGCCTGGAGAATCCCAGGGACGGGGGAGCCTGGTGGGCTGCTGTCTATGTGGTCGCACAGAGTCAGACACGACTGAAGTGACTTAGCATAGCATAGTCCTTAAAGATATTCTCTGGTAGCTTTTCCTTTTTTCTCTAAAGATTGGCCTTTCACATCTCTCGTTCCACCCTCTTCTAAATCACCATCACCTTGTCCTGGATCACTGTAATCCCTCATTAATGCTTCCCCAGTCTTAGCTCTGCACAAAAAGCATGGTAATTCCTTAAAAATAAGCCAGATCATTTCCCTCCTCCCCTAAAAGCCTCTCATTTTGCTCCAAGCAAAACCCTAAGTGCATGCCACAACCTGTAAAGCCCTGTGTGACCTCGCCTGCCACACCTCTCACTCCCTATAACTCACTCTCTCACTACTCTGACCACGCGCTGGCCTCCTTAATGTTTCTAAAATATGCCAAACACACTCCCACCTCAGGACCTTTGCACATGCTGTTCTCTGCCCAGAGTTCTCCTCCCCCACATATCCAATCTTGTTCCTTCTCTTAAAGAGTTTCCCTTATCAGAGAGGACTTCCATGGCCACCCTGTATTAAAAAATAGCACATATCTGACTTCTCTGGTGGAACAGTGAATAAGAATCTTCCTTCTAAGGCCGGCTGGATCCCTGGTCCGTGAAGATTTCACATGTCATGGGGCAACTAAGCCCGTGCGCCACGACCACTGAGCCCAAGTGTCGCAACCAGTGAAGCCCGAGTGCTCTAGAGCCCATGTTCCGCAACGAGAGAAGCCACTGCAATGAGAAGCCACAACGAAGAGTGGCCCCTGCTCGTGACAACTAGAGAAAGTCCAAGTGCAGCAACAAAGAACCGTGCAACCAAAAGTAAATAATAGAAAAATACAGTGAGTCTCTTAAAAAAGATACCACATCTCCTGCATCCACAGTCTCCATCTTGTGTTTCTCATTTATTTTTCTTTATCATCTCATTTCTTCTAGTAGAATATAAGTTCTAGAAAAAGCACAATTTTCTTAGTTTGCTACTATATCCTCAATGTCAGGAGTGGTGCCTGACACATAATAAGTATTAAAGAATAGTATTGAATACGTGATGGAGTGAATGAAGGTGTCTTGAAAAATATAGTGTTCATTTAAGAATAAATGTTTTGAATGTACATAAGTTTACAAAAATGTGCTTTGGAATTCTGCTTCTTACCTTCTCACTGAACGTATTTATGATACAGTCATACTGCTGAATGTAAATCCGGTTCATCATTTCTAACCACTGTACAATGTGCCATCAAAGGCCACGTTTTCTCATTTGTCTCCTTAATGGTAGATGCACAGTTTGCCTCCAGCTTTAGCTACATCAGATCAGATCAGATCAGTCGCTCAGTTGTGTCCGACTCTTTGCGACCCCATGAATCACAGCACGCCAGGCCTCCCTGTCCATCACTAACTCCCCGAG
>NW_011495069.1:7202333-7205889 GCF_000754665.1 Bison bison bison
AGTCTGTTGTTCCATGTCCAGTTCTAACTGTTGCTTCCTGACCTGCATACAGATTTCTCAAGAGGCAGATCAGGTGGTCTGGTATTCCCATCTCTTTCAGAATTTTCCACAGTTTATTGTGATCCACACAGTCAAAGGCTTTGGCATAGTCAATAAAGCAGAAATAGATGTTTTTCTGGAACTCTCTTGCTTTTTCCATGATCCAGCGGATGTTGGCAATTTGATCTCTGGTTCCTCTGCCTTTTCTAAAACGAGCTTGAACATCAGGAAGTTCATGGTTCACGTATTGCTGAAGCCTGGCTTGGAGAATTTTGAGCATTACTTTACTAGCGTGTGAGATGAATGCAATTGTGCGGTAGCATTTGAGCATTCTTTGGCATTGCCTTTCTTTGGGATTGGAATGAAAACTGACCTTTTCCAGTCCTGTGGCCACTGCTGAGTTTTCCAAATTTGTTGGCATATTGAGTGCAGCACTTTCACAGCATCATCTTTCAGGATTTGGAATAGCTCAACTGGAATTCCATCACCTCCACTCAGCTACATACACAACATGAAATAAACTTTCTGAAACTTTATTGTTGTTTTTATTCACTAAGTCGTGTCTGACTCTTCTTTTTTATTATTATGTTTTTGTGTGGGTCCAGATCTTTTGTGACCCCAAGAACTGTAGCCTGTCAGGCTTCTCTGTTCATGGGATTTCCTAGGCAAGACTACTGGAGTGGGTGGCCATTTCCTTCTCCAGGGGATCTTCCCAATGTAGGGACTGAACATGCGTCTCCTGAATCGGTAGGCAGACTCTTTTCCACTGAGGCACCAGGTAAGCCCTCTTCTGAAACTTACACCCTATTAATATGTGTGAAAGGTCTTTTTGGTATTTGGGGGTGGGGAGTGGAGGGAGTGAGATGGTCTATGCATATATACTCAGGAGTAGAATTGGTGAGTCACAGGACAAACATCGATATACTTACCTATGTACAGCATTTAGGGACAAAGCACACATAATTTATGCCTCCCTCCATCAGCAATTTGTGGAACATTCTGTGTTCTCCGTATCTTTCCTGGCCCTTTGAATTGCCTTGAGTTTCTACTTTCTGGCAGTATGATAGATCCAACATGTTATCTAATTGTTTTTTCATTTGGATTTCTCTGATTACCAGCTAAGAGCTCATAGAGTTTTAAGTTCTGACATTTGCAATATTGGGGGGTTTTTGTTTGTTCTTGTTTTACTTTGTTTTTTGAGGGGACAGAGGGGAGGAAGGGGAGAAATCACTATTTAGATACTGATAGAATTTATTAAGTCATATAATCTCCTTTATTCCCCATATCTCACTGCTTTCTCCTGGATTCAGTTCTCTTCTTGCTCTGTTTACTTTAGGAGGGATATCAAACAAGGTCTTTCATGGCAACATTCCTGAGGTCTTGAATAAATATTTATTTTCCTAGAGTATTTAAATGACAGAACTGGTTGGCTGGTTTCTTCCACAAACCTGCATGCCTCCTGATTTTTTCATAGCTTTCCTCCAGACTTTTTAGGAATCTGACACCTGCATTTGGGGTAGGGGTCAGGTTGCTTAGGAGGAAAAAAGTGAGATAAGAGAGGGTAATGTAGACTTTACTTAGGAAATGTATACAAATTAGGTTATTTTACACAATTATGGTTTATTGTGGGAGAAGGCAATGGCAACCCACTCCAGTACTCTTGCCTGGAAAATCCCATGGACGGAGGAGCCTGGTAGGCTGCAGTCCATGGGGTCCCTAGGAGTTGGACAGGATTAAGCAACTTCACTTTCATGCATTGGAGAAGGAAATGGCGACCCATTCCAGTATTCTTGCCTGGAGAATCCCAGGAACGGAGAAGCCTGGTGGGCTGCCATCTATGGGGTCACACAGAGTCGGACATGACTGAAGCAACTTAGCAGCAGCAGCATAACTAGAGATAAAATTCTTGTTCCAAAGTTCTTTGCCTTCAGCACTTTGAAAATATTAGTCCATTGTCCTTTGCATCCCAGCTATTAGGGAGTTCAATGATATAATATGGCCAAGAATTTTTCTCTGCCACATTGTGCTGTATTTGTAAAATACCAAGTGAAATGTGTAAATGTGGGGGCTTCCCTGGTGGCTCAGATGGTAGAGTGTCTGCCCGCAATGAGGGAGACCCAGGTTCAATGCCAGGGTCAGGAAGATCCCCTGGAGAGGGAAATGGCAACCCACTTCAGCACTCTTGACTGAAAAATTCCATGGACAGAGGAGCCTGGCAGGTTACAGTCCATGGGTTCATGAAGGATGGGTTCACAAAGAGTCGGACACGACTAAGCGACTTCTCTTTCTTTTCTAAGCGAAATGTGGAACATTTTTGGACTTTTCTGGTGATTCAGTGGTTGAGAATCCACCTTCCAATGCAGGGGACAGGAGTTCCATCCCTGGTCAGGGAACTAAGATCTCACATGCCATGGAGCAGCTAAACCTGCGTGCCACAACCAGAAGAAGCCCTTGTGCCTCAACAAAGACCCAGAGCAGCCAAAAAAAAATAACATTTCTAAAAAATGGCTCTGAACATGCCCTAATTCAAGAGCTGGAGCATTACCAGCGCTGTTTAATAATCTACTTCCTCACTCCTTCCCAACTTATCTTCTATTCTCCACCATCACCCCATCAGCGAACCACTTTCCTGAATGTTCCTCACTTTAAAAATAATTTTGTCATAAACGTGTGCTTTCCTAAAATAATACATTGTTTAGTTTTGCTGGGTTTTTTTCAGCTTTTAATATATGAGCTCATATTGTGCATGTGAAGTGAAATTGAAGTGAAACCCTCTCAGTCGTGTCCAACTCTTTACGAGCCCACAGACTGTAGCCTGCCAGGCTCCTCTCTCCAAAGAATTCTCCAGGCAAGAATGCTGGAGAGGGTAGCCATTCCCTTCTCCAGGGGATCTTCCCTACCTGGGGATTGAACCTGGGTTTCCCACATTGTAGGCAGATTCTTTACCATTTGAGGCCCCAGGAAAGCCATCAATATTGTGCATCATCTTCTGCAACTTGTTTTTTTAACTCAACTTTAGATTTCTGTTCCATCTATTTTGTTGAATGGAGCTGTACTTAATCCTGTTTCTTTTTGCATAATATCCCACTTTGGAAACGTATTACAATCTATCCCTTATCCTGATGACAGACATTTAGGTTTAGGTTCAAGTTTTTGACAGTAGAAAGAATACTGTTATGAATATTTTATACATATCTCTTGGTACATGCATACAACTGTTTGGAGTAGAAATGCTGAGTCATATGGTTTGCACATCTTTAATTTTTTCAATAAGGCCAAATTGTTTTCTGAAGTGTTTGTAAAATTTCCTTTTTTTTCTAAATTGTGTTATAGCTGCTCACAGTGTTGTGTTACTTTCCACTGTACAATGAAGTGAATATGTCCATTCACTTCAGCTAGATGTATACATTCATCCACTGCCTCATGGATCTTCCTCCCCAGCAACCATCCCAGCCACCTAGGTCACTACAGGGCACCAAGTTGAGCAACCTGTGCTATACCGCAGGTTTCCACTAGC
>NW_011495069.1:7205989-7215852 GCF_000754665.1 Bison bison bison
AATGCACCCCACGCCCGATCCTCCCCGTGTTCACACGTCTGTTCTCTGTCAAAATCTCTATTCCTGCCTTTCAAATAGGTTCATCTTTACCATTTTTCTAGATTCCACATATATGCATTAATATACAATATTTGTTTTCCTATTTTGGACTCACTTCACAAATGACCCAATTTCATTCCTTTTTATGGTTGAGTTATATTTCACTGTATATTTGTACCACATGAACCTGTTAATGAGCATTAGGTTACTTTCATGTCCTGGTTAGAATGAAACTATGTTCTTCAGAGGAAGATAACAGAATCTAGTTTCTATCACATATAATCCACAATGTCAAATACATAATAAAATTATTAGACTTTCAGACTTCCCTGGTGGTGCAGAGGATAAGTGGAGAAGGCAATGGCCCCCCACTCCAGTACTCTTGCCTGGAAAGTCCCATGGGCGGAGGAGCCTGGTAGGCTGCAGTCCATGGGGTCGTTAAGAGTCGGACACGACTGAGCAACTTCACTTTCACTTTTCACTTTCATGCATTGGAGAAGGAAATGGCAACCCACTCCAGTGTTCTTGCCTGGAGAATCCCAGGGACGGGGGAGCCTGGTGGGCTGCCGTCTATGGGGTCGCACAGAGTCAGACACAACTGAACTGACTTTGCAGCAGCAGCAGCAGAGGATAAGAACTTGCCTGCCAATGCAGGGGACATGGGTTTGATCCCTGGTCTGGGAAGGGCTTCTTCTTCCACATGCTGTGGAGCAACTAAGCCCATGCACTACAACTACCGAGCCCATGTTCTAGAGCCCAAGAGCAGCAACTACTGAGCCTGGGTGCTGCAACTACTGAACACCGGGCACCTAGAGCCTGTGCTCCGCAGTGAGAAGCCCGTGTCCTGCGGCAAAGAGTAGTCCCCCACTTGCTGCAGCTAGAGAAAGCCCAAGGAAAGAGCAATGAAGACCCAGCACGGCCAGAAAGAAGTAATTGATTTTTAAAAATTATTAAACATTCAACAAAACAGGAAACTGTGATCTGTAATGAAGAGAAAGATCGGTCAATCTAAAGATACCCACAAATGACTCAAACGTTGAAATTAGCAAAAAGTTGAAATAACATGGATGAATTTATCAGAGTCTACAGAAGATCTGCATAATGACTGAAGAGATGAGAAATTTCCGGAGAGAGTTGGGAACTATAAAAGAAAAACCAAGTTTGAAATCAGTTTGAAATCCCCAAACTGAAAATGCCGTATCTGCAGTCAAAAATGCTTTGGGTGTGATTAACATTAGGTTGGATATAACCAAGGAAATGATCAGTGAACGTAAAAACAGATCAGTAGATGGGAGTTGCTTGGTGGCCTAGTGGTTAGGATTCAAGGCGTTCACTGCTGTGGCCTGCCCGGGTTTAATCTCTGGCAGGGGAACTGAAATCCTGAAAGCTGCATAGTGTTGGGAGGGGGAGGGGGAAACAGATCAGTGGATATGGTCTCAACAGAGAGAATGAATGCTCGATAATCAAAAAAAAAAAAAAAGACAATCCAATTAATGCCCAAAGGGCAATAACACAATAATCTTTGGAGTTGTCTTTTTCTTTTTAATTTAATTTGATTTTATTTTTGGCTGCGCTGGGTGTTCACTGCTGCTAGGATTTTTCTCTAACTGCGGTGTGTGGGGGCTGCTCTATAGTTGCGGTACGCAGGTTTCTCATTGCAGTGCCTCCTCCTGTTGAGTCGGCGAGCTTCAGGAGTTACAACACGTGGACTCAGTTATTGCGGCTCCCCGGCTCTAAAACACAGGCTCAATAGCTGCGGCTCACGGGCTTCGCTTCCCAGGCGGCGCTAGTGGTGAAAAAGACGCCTGCCAAAGCAGGAAGACCTAAGAGACATTGGTTCCATCCCTGGGTCGGGAAGATCCCCTGGAGGAGGAAATGGCAACCCACTCCAATATTCTTGCCTGGGAAATCCCATGGACAGAGGAGCTGGCGGGCTATAGTCCCATGGGGTCACAAAGAGTCAGACACCACTGAAGCGACTTAGCACGCACGCACGGGTTTAGCTGCTCCTCGGCGTGTGGGATCTTCCCAGATTAGGGATCAAACCCATGTCTCCTGCATTGGCAGGAGGATTCTTTACCACTGAGCTGCAACGGGAGCCCTGGAATTATCTTTTTCTAGTAAAAAATTGTTTTGTATCGCTATTGGACAGAGTAGCATTGGCTTTCCATGGTGGCTCGGATGGTAAAGTGTCTACTCGCAATGTGGAAGACCCAGGTTCGATCCCTGGGTTAAGATCACCTGGAGAAGGAAATGGCAACCCACTCCAGCATTTGTTGCCTGAAAAATTCCATGGATAGAGGGGCCTGGTGGGCCACAGTCCACGGGGTCGCAAAAAGTCGGACGCGACTGAGCGACTTCACTTTCTTTCACTTTCTTTCTGGACAGAAAACATTTGGGTTAATTTCGTTACCCGAAAGCTCGGCCTCTCTGTACACCCTTGCCGAATCAAATCCCAGAGACATAAGTTTTGGGTGAAGCAGGAAAGAATAGCTTTATTGCTTTGCCGGGCGAAGGGAGACACACACGGGGCTTTTGCCTCGAAAACCTGTGTCTCAAATCCAGAGAACTTAATGATGGTTTTCGTAACAGTGGGTCAAATGTAGGGTCTTTGAAGGAAATGGCAACCCACTCCGGTACTCTTGCCTAGAAAATCCCATGGACAGAGGACCCTGGCCGGCTACAGTCTATGGTGTCGCAAGAGTTGGACGCTACTTAGTGACTAAACCACCACTTGACAAGATTGGGTGTGAAACTGCTTGCACTCCCTTAACCTCCAATCGGGTGGTTACTCTCCTGAACTTGATGAACGTCTCTGGGCCCTTTCATCCTACTGCAGGTAGCTTCTTGGCCGCCCCTCCCTTGTCTTCTCCCACATGGTCTAGCGGTTAGGATTCCTGGTTTTCACCCAGGCGGCCCGGGTTCGACTCCCGGTGTGGGAAGAAGGAAACTTTTGTGTTTCCCAGGTGGCGCTAGTGTAAAGAATCCTGTCAATGCAAGAGACAGTAAAAGACTCAAAGGTATTCTTTACCTCTGAATCACCAAAGTAAAAGTGAAGTCGCTCGGTCGTGTCCGACTCTTTGTGACCCCATGGACTGTAGCCTACAGGCTCCTCCGTCCATGGGATTTTCCAGGCAAGAATACAGGAGTGGGTTGCCATTTGTTTCTCCAGGACATCTTCCCGACCTAGGAATTTCTGAACCCGGGTCTCCCACATTGTAGGCAGACGCTTTACCATCTGAGCCACCATGGAAGTCCTGAATCACCAAGGAAGCCCTTAATTAGCAACTATTCAAATCAGCCCTTTCTAAATCAAGGAAGGTGATGGAGGCAGGAGTCTTGCTACGAGAAAAGGGGATCAGAAAGATCTCCATGCCTGGGATCCCCACATGGCCCTTCTCGGTTTCAGTCTCAGCCTTCTACAAATTAATTACATACTTTTTAAGTGTTTTGATCAATAGTAAATAATAAATGAAATAAAAGTACACCCCTTTAAAGAACTGGATAATCCGCATTGCGGGCAGATTCTTTACCATCTGAGCTGCAAGTGAAGCCCAAGAACACTGGAGTGGGTAGCCTATCCCTCCGCCATCTGATCTTCCTGACTCAGGAATGGAACTGGAGCTTCCAGCATTGCAGGTGGATACTTTACCAACTGAGCTATCAGGGAAGCCCATAGTTTTTAAATGTTCTAGTCAATAGTAAATAATAAATGAAATAAAAGTACACTCCTCTAAAGAATTGGATAATCACTGATAAGACCTGCTAGGCAATGCCCCCAAATATTAAAAAGAAATGCAATAATTCCTTTTAGCCTATTTCCAAACTTTGAGTAGTTTTTCCTTAACAAGAGTGAAGAGTTAAGGCTTAAAAGAGAGAAACATGGCTTTCTCTTTCTTCTTTTCTTTTCTCTTTTTCTCTTCTTTTTCTCCCTCTTGAAGAATTCTAGAGTTTTCTATATACCAAGAACTATACTAAACATTTTAGGAATATAAACGTGTTTAATCAGAGTAAAAGACAAATTGTCCCAAATTGATCTAGGGCAAAATGCTTTTGTAGGATCTAATGCACAGCTTCCCTCTAGGAAAAACAAAAACAAAATTTTTGAGAACATGTTGTCGACTAAAAAGATGCACAGGGTGAGAGTTGTTTTATTTGGGGCAGAATGAGAACTGCAGCCTGGGAGACTGCAGCACCTCAGCCAGCTCTGAGGAAGTATTCCAAAGAGGCAGTGGGGGAAGGTCAACATATAAGATGTTGGTGAAGGGGGAGTTCAGTGCAATCAAGCACCTTACAAAAGGTTTTCTACTAGTCAAGAGGAGCTTGGATTACCATAAAGGGATTTAGTACTTTTCTAGATATGAGAAGATACAAGGATTGGGATCATGAAATCAGTTTCTGAAAACAATGGCAGACTTTATTTTCTTGAGCTCCAGAATCACTGCAGACAGTGACTGCAGCCACAAAATTAAAAGATCGTTGCTCCTTGGAAGAAAAGCTATGACAAACTTAGACAGCATATTGGAAAGCAGAGACCTCACTTTGACAACAAAGGTCCATATAGTCAAAGCTATGGTTTTCCCAGTAGTCATGTATGGATGTATGGATGTGAGAGACCATCAAGAAAGCTGATGCTTTTCAAACTATGGTGCTAGAGAAGACTCTTGAGAGTCCCTTGGCCATCAAGGAGATCAAACCAGTCAATCCTCAACCCTGAATATTCACTGGAAGGACTGATGCTGAAGCTGAAGCTCCAATATTTTGGCCACCTCATATGAAGGGCCAATTCATTGGAAAAGACCCTGATGCTGGGAAAGATTGAGGGCAGGAGGAGAAGGGGGTGACAGAGGATGAGATGGTTGGATGGCATCACAGACTTAATGGACATGAGTTTGAGTAAACTCCGGGAGATAGTGAAGAACAGAGGAGTCTGGCCTGCTGCAGTCCATGGGGTCACAAAGAGTTGGACACAAGTTAGCAACTGAACAACAAAGACCTGTTCCACCAGTTTCCCTAGAACACAGAATGCCTCACTCTCCACCCTAGACTGCCTTCAGGGCGTGTCAAAGGTCAACAACTGCCGCAGCACAGTATCCAGTCACCACAGAGTCAGATGGCAAATGGCCTTGTTGCTGTTCAGTCGTTGACAAACACTTTTGGCAGGTACCAATTTGTAGTTGACAATGTTTAAATCTGGAGAAGGACATGACAACCCACTCCAGTATTCTTGCCTGGGAAATCCTATCGACAGAGGAGCCTGGGAGGGCCCTTGGGGTCACAAAGAACCAGACATGACTGAGCAACTGAGCATGCAGTTTAAAGCAATTTTTTGATGAATTTTAATGGGATCAACACATTCTGGAAACTAGTTTCTTGTTGTTGCTCATTCAGTTGTGTCCAACTCTTTGCAACCCCATGGACTGCAGCACACCAAGCTTTACTGTTCTTCACAATCTCCCCAAGCCTGCTCAAACTCATATCCATTGAGTTGGTGATGCCATCCAACCATCTCGTCCTCTGTCATCCCCTTCTCCTCCTGCCTTCTATTTTTCCCAGCATCAGGGTCTTTTCCAATGAGTCAGCTCTTCGCATCAGGGAGCCAAAGTATTGGAGCTTCAGCTTCAGCATCAGTCCTTCCAATGAATATTCAGGGTTGATTTCCTTTAGAATTGACTGGTTGGATCTCCTTGCTGTCCAAGGGACTCTCAAGAGTCTTCTCCAATGGCATGTTTCAAAAGCGTCAATCCTTTCGTGCTCACACCAGGGAAGCCTCGTGTGCTACAGTCCATGGGGTCGCAAAGAGTCAGGCACAGCTGAGTGACCTCCTTTATGGTCAACTCTCACATCCATACATGACTACTGGAAAAACCTTAGCTTTGACTATGCAGGCCTTTGTTGGCAAAGTAATGTCTCTGTTTTTGCTGTCTAGGTTGGTCATAGCTTTTCTTCCAAGGAACAAGTGGCTTTTAAGTTCATGGCTGCAGTCACCACCTGCAGTGATTTTGGAGCCCAAGAAAATAAATCTGTCACTGTTTCCATTGTTTCCCCATCTATTTGCCACGAAGTGATGGGACTAGATGCCATGATCTTAGTTTTTTGAAAGTTGAGTTTTAAGCCAGCTGTTTCACTCTCCTTTTTCACTTTTATCAAGAGGCTCTTTAGTTCCCCTTTGCTTTCTGCCATAACGGTAGTGTCATCTGCACATCTGAGGTTATTGATATTTCTCCCGGCAAATTTGATTCCAGCTTGCGCTTCATTCAGCCCGACATTTTGCTTGATGTACTCTGCAGAGAGCACTTACAGGGCTTCCCTCATAGCTCAGTCAGTGAAGAATCTGCCTGCAATGCAGAAGATCGGGTTCAATTTCTGGGGCGGGAAGTACCTCTGGAGAAAGAAATGGCAACTCACTCTAGTATTCTCACCAGGAGAATTCCATGGACAGAGGAGCCTGGCAGGCTACAGTCCATGGGATCACAAGAGTTGGACACAACTTAGTGACTAAACCACCACCACTCTGTATAGAAATTAAATAAGCAGGGTGACAATATACAGCCTTGACGTACTCCTTTCCCAATTTGGAACTAGTCCAGTGTTCCATGTAGGAAACTAGCTACTCACCTACAAAGTAACTGGTGGCTCAGACAGTAAAGAGTCTTTCTGCAATGCAGGAGACCCAGGTCAATCATGGATCGGAAAGATCCCCTGGAGAAGGGAATGGCTACCCATTCCAATATTCTTACCCGGAGAATTATGTGGACAGAGGAGCCTGGCAGGCTACAGTCCATGGGGTCACAAAGAATCAGACATGACTGATTGACTAACACACACACACACACACTACCCCACTGATTTCTATCTGAGAGTCTTCTATCAAGGGTCTAGAAACTCTTTCTTCATCTGATCAAACAATGGTTGTCTATCCATTTTCTTTTTTCCATAATGGAGCAAATCTTTTTAAAAAATCTTTTCGTCATGCAGCATGGGCATGTGGGATCTTATTCCCCAACCAGGGATGGAACCTGTACCAGTACACTGGACCACTACGGAAGTCCCTGGAGCAAAATTTTTATTTGGCCTACTAAAAGCCTTTTCCTTTGGAACAAGATTATAATATAACTTTGACATATGCTATTAACTAAATTATCTATAAAATCCAATTTTCAATAGCAACCCTCAAAACAACCCAAGAGATCTAAATAGAACTCTACCCTCCTTTCCCACCCAATGTTTGTGGCTCAAAATTTCAAACACTTCCCTTTCCCTGGAAGAAAGTGAAAGTCGCTCAGTCGTGTCTGACTCTTTGCGACCCCATGGACTATACCATCCATGGTATTCTCCAGGCCAGAATACTGGAGTGGGTAGCCTTTCCCTTCTCCAGGGGATCTTCCGTTTGAACTTGGGGTGAAGCAAGAAAGACAGTTCAGGCGTGTCTCTTAAATGTTCAGGGGAAATGAAAAGTCAGCCTCCAGAACTCCAGGGTGTCAAAGCCACAGAGTGTCTGTGCAGTGAATTGTTCTCTGTTCACGCAATTGGCTTTAATGTATGAAATATATAAAATACAAACAGATCAGAGGTAGCCTTTTAAAAAAACTTACGGATTTTATTACAGGATTATTTAATACAACAAAAGATTTCCCAATATAAAATGTCCAATCTACCTATTCTAGACTAACATTTCCATTAATTCACTTTACATTTACACACACTTCTTTGGAATGAGGTTATAGACCATAGCATCTTAGCTTCTGTTGGGTCCATGAGTTGCCTTGCAGTTATGGAAAGTGAAAGTGAAGTCGCTCAGTCCTGTCCAACTCTTTGTGACTCCATGGACTGTAGCCCACCAGGCTTCTCCATCCATGGGGTTTTCCAGGCAAGAATACTGGAGTGGGTTTGCCATTATGGAAGCTCCTCTTTCTCCAGCTGCTGCCTGGGCCTCAGGAGAGTGGAGGAATGACAGGCATTCCTACTGTGGCGGTAGGTATCTAGATATGATCTGTGCATATGCTGGCTCTACCACCCCCACTCATCTGGTTGTAGGTTTGACAGGTAAGTTAAATAAACTCGATTAATTGATAAGACATGGTGACCCTCATTGGGATGTAAGCAAATGGGTCAATTCATAATTCATACATTCTACATCTGGTCTAAATGTCTTTATCAATTGCCCATGGGTCACTGGACCACAGCCCCTCAGGCATTCCGCAAGATCAAAAGTGAAAGTGTGTGATCCAAACTTATATTTGCTGACTTGCTTCCCTGTGTTTGGTCTCTAGCCAGCCCTACATTTACAAGACAGTGTAAAGGATCCTGCCCATCGAGGAATTTGGGTGTGGGAGATAAAGAGAAAAAAGAATGACCTCTTAGAATGACAGGATTTGTTGCTCATTTTAAATAAAATCAAGAACGATTTTCAGTCACTGACCACTTATGGTCACCACTGCCAGAAGAGTTCTGGGCCAGAAGGTGAAGGAAGTTGATCCAGGCCTCTCTGGCTTCCCCTTCCTCTCACCTGGGTGAGACTGGGAGGCATTTCACTGACCAAACTTGTTTGCTTACTGACCAATAGGATAAGGTCTGTCTACATTCCCTTCTCCAGTCATTTGCTTAACACCGACATGAATGTCAAGCCATTTGTAATGTGGTTGCAACTCCCAGCAGATAAACCAAACGCTGAACCTGAGTTTGTTGTATGTCAGCTGTGTGATTTTAGACAAGTATCTTCTCCTTCCTAGGTCTCATTTTATTTATTTATTTTTTTTGTATCTTTGTGCCATTTTTTTTAAATTTTATTTTATTTTTAAACTTTACGTAATTGTATTAGTTTTGCCAAATATAAAAATGAATCCATCACAGGTATACATGTGCTCCCCATCCTGAACCCTCCTCCCTCCTCCCTCCCCATACCATCCCTCTGGGTCGTCCCAGTGCAGTAGCCCCAAGCATCCAGTATCGTGCATTGAACCTGGACTGGCATCTCGTTTCATATATGATATGTTACATGTTTCAATGCCATTCTCCCAAATCTTCCCACCCTCTCCCTCTCCCACAGAGTCCATAAGACTGTTCCATACATCAGTGTCTCTTTTGCTGTCTCGTATACAGGGTTATTGTTATCATATTTCTAAATTCCATATATATGCGTTAGTATACTGTATTGGTGTTTTTCCTTCTGGTTTACTTCACTCTGTACAATAGGCTCCAGTTTCATCCACCTCATTAGAACTGATTCAAATGAATTCTTTTTAATGGCTGAGTAATACTCCATTGTGTATATGTACCACAGCTTTCTTATCCATTCATCTGCTGTCATTTTACTCATCTCTAGAATGAGGATAATACCTATGCATTAGCTTGTGAGGGCTGTTCCAACAAAGTGACACAGACTGGTCGATTCAAACAGAAATTCATTTATTTAATTTTTAAAATTTTATTTATTTATTTGGCTGCATCAGGTCTTGGCTTCCCAGGTGGTGTGAGTGGTAAAGAACTTGCCTGCCAATGTGGGAGATGTAAGAGGCCAGCATTCAATTCCCCGGAGAAGGGCATGGCCACCCACTCCAGTATTCTTGCCTGGAGAATCCCATGGACAGAGAAGCCAGGTGGGCTACAGTCCACAAGGTCGCAAAGAGGTGGACATGACTGAATCGACTTGGCACGCATGCACAGTCTTACTTGTAGCAGGTGGGATCTTCTTTCTGGCATGGGGATACTTCGTTGTGCGCCTTCTCTAAATTGTGGCATGCATACTCGAGTACTCGGGCTCAGTAGCTGTGGCACATGGACCCAGTTGCCTGACCAGGAATCAAACTCATGTCCCCTGTATT
>NW_011495069.1:7215952-7223452 GCF_000754665.1 Bison bison bison
AAACTCATGTCCCCTGTGAAACCATTTATCACAGACTGGGACTTGAACCCACCTAAAACCCAGTTTGGGACTTGAACCCACATGGCTGGGACTCCCAAGCAGGGTTTGGCTGGTTCAAGTTCCAGTCATGTGGGTTCGAGTCCCAAGCAAGGTTTTGGCTGGGTTAGAGGTGGCTCGGGGAGAAGGCAATGGCAATCCACTCCAGTACTCTTGCCTGAAAAATTCCATGGACAGAGGAGCCTGGTGGACTACAGTCCATGGACTCGAAAAGTCGGACATGACTGAGCGACTTCACTTTCACTTTGAGTTCCAGACACATGGGTTCAAGTCCCAAACAGAATTTTGGCTGGGTTTGAGTCCTAAGAAAGGTTTTGGCTGGGTTTGAGTCTCAGCACAGGGGTTCAAGTCTCAATCTGTGGTAAATGGTTTCACCTGCATTAGAAGGTAGACTTTTTTTAAAGAAACTATTTTAGTTATATTTATTAATTTATTTTTGGCTGTACTGGGTGTTCGTTGCTGTGAGGGCTTTGTTTTTGTTTTTCTCTAGTCGGGGAGATGCCCTGGAGAAGGAAATCGCAACCCATTCCAGTATTCTTGCCTGGAGAATCCCATGGATAGAAAGGCTACAATCCATGGGGTTGCAAAGAGGTGGACACGACTGAGCGACTTCACTTCCCACTTCTTTATTTATGAAGAGCAGGGGCTACTCTCTTGCTGTGGTGCATGGGCTTCTCATTGCAGTGGCTTTTCTTTTTGCAGAGCACAGGCTCTATGGCTCTCGGGCTTCAGTAGTTGCAACACACAGGCTCAGTAGTTGTGGCTCTCAGGCTCGAGAGCACAAACTCAGTAGTTGCGGTTCACCGGGCTAGCTCCTCCAAGGCATGTGGGATCTTCTTGGATCAGGGATTGAACCCATGTCTCCTGCACTGTTAGGTTCATTGGCAGATTCTTTACCACTGAGCCACCAGGGAAGCCCCTAAACAACAGAAATGCATTTTCTTTCATTCTGGAGGCTAGAAGTCTGAGATCAAGGTGTTGGCAGGGTGGGTTTCTAGTGAAACTTCTCTCCTGTGGTTGTAGATAGCCATTCTCTTGGCATCTTCACGTGGTCCTCTTTCTATAATTATAGCATCCATGTCCTTATAAGGGCACCAACCATATTGGTATAAGACCCACCTAATGACCTCATGCATGGGTGTTCAGTCTCTGCAGTCATGTCTGACTCTTTGTGACCCTCTGGACTGTGGCCTGCCAGGCTTCTCTGTCCATGGGATTCTCCAGGCAAGAACACTGGAATGGGTTGCTATTTCCTTCTCCAGGGGATCTTCCCAACCCAGGGATCAAACCCACATCTCCTGCATTACAGGCGGATTTTTTACCCACTGAGCCACCTGGGAAGCCCCTCTAATAACCTCATTTTAACTTAATTATCTCTTTAAAGACCCTAATTTCAAATACAATCACATTATGAGGTACCCGGGCTTAGGACTTTTAATACTGAATTTTGGGAGGACACAGTTCAGCCCATAACAACTTACTAGGTATTATTGTGAGGACTGAATTGTCTAAAGTGTCTAAAGCATTAATATAAAGCTTGACATGGCTTCCCAGGTGGCGCAGTGATAAAGAATCTGCCTGCCAATGCAGGAGGCTCAGGAGACGCCAGTTTGATCCCTGGGTTGGGTTGATCCCCTGGAGAAGGAAATGGCAACTTGCTCTAGTATTCTTGCCTGGAGAATTCCATGGATAGAGGAGCCTAGCGGGCTATAGTCCTTGGGGTCACAAAGAGTCGGACATGATGGAATATGAACACACACACTGACATAGTATGTCCCGCAAAATGGGAAATGCTATTATTTTGTGGCTCTATGTAAAAGATACTGTCATTGAAACACAAGATAACGCAGATGGAAAAAGAGAATTCTCCCAATTATGGCTTCTCATTTCCCATCTAATGGATATTTTGTGTTCTTCAAGTCCTTCTGTTAAACACGTGCCAACACAACATCTGAACATAACATCTCGGGGCGGGGTTGCGGGGGGGGGGCTTTCTTCTGGCTAGAAAGCAAGACAGACAATTAACAGTATTCTTCTTTGCCTGTTGCTGTTATCTTTCTGGCTATATTATAAGCTCTTTGAGGATTGCCTTAAATTTCCTTTGTGTCTCTTATTATATCTAAGAACACCATGCTGAGCATAGAGTAAAGGCTCAGTAAAAAACAATAAATCAAACCATGCATCTTTGTGATAGACACTTATTTCTAGTGTCAAGTTCTGGCCAGAGGTATGTTATCCTGAGAGAGTAGATCGCCATCTAGTGACTCTTATTATTAATATTAGACTAGGAAAGTGTGAGGTTCAGAAAATCCTAGGTTGCTACTTCTATGTTTCATATATTGGATATTTATATATGCAAACACAACCACAAATCTTATAATTGGATAGCTTGATTAATTAATGATACACTCAACTAATCTTTTATTTTCCTTTATTCCCAAGGGATTTATCACTCTCAAAACAAAACAGAAATTTACCAAATAATCTATATAGACTAAAATAATCTCACAGCTGAATAAAAATGACTGATGGATAAAATCTGATACATTTTGTGCTGGAAAGTGTCTTTGAGCACAGCAGTGAATGTACTTTCAGTAGGAGTGATTCTAGAGGAGAGAGGCAATTGGCAACAAGTGAACAAGCAATCAACAATCAACGAGAATAAGTGATAGAGGAAATGGAGCCTAGAGGATCAGCACCAAGGCTGGATGCCTATTAGCTTTTTGAAGTTCAGAATTTGAGGACTTAAAGACCAGGCATAGCCAAGAACCAATAGTGGCTCCCTGGGGATGGTTTCTTGGTTTAAGGCCCATTTTCAACTGCAGAGCATCAGAGTTTACAGGAGATGGTGTCTGTAAATACCTTCACTGCCAAGTGGAGAAGTATCTCCACTGTACCTCTAGGGTGGAGGCTTCTCGGTCTCAGCAAAGTTTCAATGCGGACTTTCCCTTATAGAATCAATGGTTATATTTCAAAGACCAGATTCACTCATCGGTAGAAATGTTTTTGGTGACTAAGCCTTAGACTCTCACTCATACATTCATTTAATAAGTATTTATTGATGTCCAAGAATGTGCTAGATACTGTTCCAGACACTAAGGCTTTAATAGTGAACAAGATGGACAAGATTTTTGCCCTCATAGAGCTTCCTTTTTTTAAAAAAAAAAGGGGGGGGGGCAAAGATAGTAAGCATGTAAACAGAATAGATAATAAAGTCATGTACTATAAAGAAAAAATAAAACAAGGTAGGATGGGGGTGGTGGTGGTGAGGGTTCTGCTCTTTTCCACAAGGCTGGTCAGGAAAGGTATATCTGAGGAGGTGACACTTGAGTCACTTAAGTCAGTTTTGGCTTACCAACATACAGACCCCAAACTGACTTTTGAAACCTAACCTGTTCATAGTTAGACTAGAGCCTGTCGCTCAGTGTGGTTGCAGTTTAGAAGTGAGAGATGGGGAAAGGGAGCCGATTAACCCAGGAGATGAGTCTGGAGAAGAGAGTAGTGAACAAACCGTAAAGGGCTTTGAGAGTCACTGTAACTAGTTTGGACTTTATCTGGAGGACAGCCAAGAAAACACTAATGAATTTTAAGCAAGGAAGCAAAAGAATCAAGATTATCATCTTAGAAAATCACTCTGTATATAAGATGGAGACATCAACCCTGAAGGCAGGGACAATGGTCAATAGGTTAGTGCAATGAGCCAGACAATAACCCAGACTGCCTAAAGAGGCAACGGAGCTAGAAGGAAGTTGAGGTGAGAAGGCAAGTTTTGATGGTTGTAGAGTGTGAAGAGAAGAATGATGACAGGGAGAAAGGTGTGCTCATTCATTAATAAGAAAACAGAAGGTGAGACAAGTACAAGGAAGATGAATTCAGTTTGAGCTACCTATAGACATCAAGCAAATGTCAGCAGGAAGTTGAAAACACAGGTCTGGGGCAGGCCTATATCCGATACGTAGGTTTGAGAGACAAAAAGGTAATCGAAACCAAGAGAGGACAGATAGGTCACCTTCTTTTTCTGAGAAAAAGAGTTAATGACAGAACCAGAAGGAAAACCAACTTTTACAAGATAGGCAGCAAAAGAACAAAAGCAGTGAAGGAAGGATAAAACAGAATGACTGATCGGAATCACAGAGAACAGTAAGGCATTGTGATTTCATAGGCCCATCTAGTTGACTGGCTTGTTCTGTAGAAACCAGCCACTTCCCCATCTTTGACCCTCTGACAAAGCTTTTGTTCATTCAACAAAATGGAGCCTATGCTATCAACATGTGCCAGACACTGTTCTGTGCCATCAGTGTACAAAAAAGACAGACACCTTGACTTTATGGAGCTTACATTCTGGTGTGGGGAACAAACAAAATAAACACAGTAAATATAGGTAAACAAATACTAGAGAGTGATATATGCTAGGGGAAAAACAAAGTAGATTAGGAGGTATCGTGGATGCAGAGGGAGTATGTGACTAATTCCCAACGGGGCAGTCATGATAGCCTCATTGAGAAGGTGATGCTTGAGTAAATATCTTTACATTTGCAAGTAGATATGTGGGGGGAAGAACATTCTAGGCCGAAGTTAAAACCAGTGCAAAGACGTTGAGGCAGAAGCTAGCTTACGAAGTTCAAGCATTGAGCTGTTAGGGTACTAGAAGATGAGATCAAAGAAACAAGGGGATGTCAGGTGGAAATACAAGGGGCTATTGGCTTTTGAGCTTAGGACACACTTCTACGTTTTTGTGTTTTAACGGGGCCACTCTGACTCCTATATTCAGAACAGATGCTGAGTGACAAGGGTAGAAGCAGGAAGGCCAGTTAGACCAAGGCAGAAGTTCAGGCCGAGGATGATGGTGTTTTGAACTAGGATGATAGCAGAGTGAGTTTCTTGATGGTTTCGAAGTGGGATATAGGAAGAAGAGGAGTCAAGAACAACACCGGTGTTTGTCTCTTATTAAACAAAACTGCCATCAACCAAGGCAGGGACGACTTCGGGAGGAGAGAGTCGGTTTTTGGCGGAATGGAGGGTGTTCGAGAGGGAGAGGAGCCAGCAGCCCAGTTCCGGGTCAGGTTAAGTAGGCGATGTCTTCCCAGTGGAAACGTCCAGGAGGATGTTGCCAACACACGTTTTAAGTTCGGGAGAGAAATCTGAGGTGGAAATCTATGAAGCTGCTGTTTAAAGCCGTGAGAGTGAATAGTCTCCAGATGAGTGCTGTGAACATAAAGCAGCAAAGGGAGGTGAGAGTGTGTGTTGGAGGAGTGACAATAGGTGGTCAGAGAAGGGTCAGATGCTTATCAGAGAAAAAGAGCGCGCTTAGAGTACGTGTAGCAGAAGACATCGATGCTGGAGTCCTCACAGTCGGAGCAGATCGCTGGAGAGGCAGAGCTGGGCCAGCGAGGTCGACGCCCTGGCCTCCGGTCTGGAGACCGGCCGCTTCTCCGTCAGGCCCCCAGGGCCACAGCTTTCCTCAGCTTCCTGCCCGTAAGCGTGGGGACCGGGCAGCCGAAATCGAAACTCATCTAAAGGACAGTTCCAGCTTCTCCCTAAAGCTAAGGAGTTGTACGGAAACGGGAGCAAGCCGAGGGAGCGGGGCTAGAATGCAAACTTCACTCATACTACGTAGCTCGGTTACTTCAGGGCCGAAGTCAGTAACTGGCAAGCTCGTAAAACCAACACAATCACAACTTTCATAACGACAGGGGAGGCCGTAGGCTTTTCCTCTGCGCAACGGCGGCCTCGCTAGCGTCACTATGAGGTAACAGTCTTTTTCTTGAAACGCTCCATGGAACCCCAAGGCGGGAGACCTCCCCCACTACGAGTAGAAGGATGGGTCAATTCACTCTCAGCAAACGGGGCTACTTAAGCACCACAAAAGGATTCGCAAGGCAGGGCGAGCCAGTGACTCTCGCACGCTCCCATTGGCTGAGATCGCGAGGCTCTCCTCATGGGCCTGCCAATGGAGAGGTCCAGAGCCTGGTAGCAACCCCTCCGCCTTACAAAACGCGCGTGCGCAAGTGTGACGGGCGCTCACCATACTGAGCAGGCGCAGCCTCGTGTCGGCTGGAGGGGCGGGTGGAGCGCCGTGCGCTGCGTCCCGGCGCTCGGCTTTCCCTGCCGGTCCCGCCCTCCGTCGCGGCGGCGCGGTGCACCTTGGGATAGGGAGCGATCTCCGAGCGAGGCAGCAAGATGGACGCGGGATTCTTCCGCGTAAGTAGGAACGCGGGGACCTGGGGTGAGGTGGGGGGGGTTATCCGCAAAGCCCGGCAGGACGCCTGAGCTCAGGACGGGGTAGCCGGCGAGCAGAGGCTTCGAAGATCCTGAGGATCCTCGGTGGCAACGGACGTTCCCCTCTGCCCTGCGGCGGGGACCGGTGCGCCCCTGCGCAGTCTCCTCCTCCGGAATCGTCCCCTCTACGCGGCGGCGACGACGGTCGCCGGAAAATGGCGGCGGGAATAGCAGGGAGCGATACCTCGCCTCCCGGCCTGCCTGACGGGGCCTGCAGACCGAGCCTCGCGTCCCGCCGGGCCCTGGGGCCTAGTGGGCCCGCGAGGAGGAAGTCCTTGGGGGGAGGCCGGAGGGAAACCCTGAGGTGACTGGCTGCAGAAGGGTGTTGGGGAGGACGGGTTTGGGGGTACCGCTTCAGGAGAGCGTGGACCGGAAGCGACGTTGAGCAGCTTTTCTTGAGAAAGCGGGCGCCGCCCCCCCCCCTCCCCGCCCCCAACCCGGGTCTAAGCCTTCGGGAAGGCTCCGGGTCAGAGTTCGCGGGAGCTCCCGCCCAATTTGATATCTCTTAAGGGAGGGGAACGCGGATAATTTGTGTTTAGAACGTTTGAATCCGAGACTCTGCGGGCAGAGAGCGCAACAAAAAGTGCGCGTAATATGAAGGCGGGGTTATGGAATGGATCTGCTCCACTCCTTCCCGCTCACCGTCCCCCCACCTCTCCAGTTTGTTTTACTCTTTTGAAAGTCTGCTCTAGGAAAGGCGCCTTTAGATTCTCAAGGGTCTGCGGACCCATCACTTGAAAGCAGGGACGTTACCGCCTCGAAATTACCCCTCAGGGCCCATAATTTATCGAGCGCGTGTTGGAACCTGTTCATCCCCTTTTTCACTTTTGTAGGAAATGAGCACCCAGTCGAGATCTAGATCCTGGTTTGGCAAGTGACATTAAGAGATCTAGAGTTTGCAGGGTCTTTTTAATGCTGAACGGACCGTGTAGAGACCAGTTGGTCTAAGTCAGAATATAGGTTGGCTCTTTCCACTCCGTGGAGTATGAAATATGCATGGGTGTGTGTGTTTAAAGGAAAAGTTAAAAGAGGGAAAGACCGGGACTTCAGTAAAGAAAGCTTTTGACACTTCAGAACCAGGGTTGAAATTTCTTTTCAATTGACTTTAAATGTGTTAGTTTTTCATTAAATGTTGAAGTGTTATTCCAGGCGTTTGACTCAACA
>NW_011495069.1:7228452-7291724 GCF_000754665.1 Bison bison bison
AAAGACAGTTATATATAACATTGGTTTTTATCAGATATACAGTCTACAGTTTGCTCGTTAATCTCAAATGGTCAACTGTTTTCTTTGAAAACCTTATCTTTACAGATTGAACAAGAAAAGTTGGCATCTATGAAAAAGCAAGATGAAGACAAGGATAAGAGGGATAAAGAAGAAAAAGAAAGCAGCAGAGAAAAAAGGGAGCGGTCTCGAAGCCCAAGAAGGTACCGCACAATCTGCATACCTGATATTTTGGGGGGTTTATGTTAATTTATTTTTAATTGAAGGATAATTGCTTTACAATATTGTGTTGGTTTCTGCCATACATCAACATGAATGAGCCATAGGTACACCTATGTCCTCCCCACCTTGAACCTCCTTCCCACCCCTCTAGGTTGTTACAGAACCCTGGTTTGAGTTCCCTGAATCATACAGCAAATTCCCATGGTCTATCTATTTTACATATGGTGCATACCTAATGTTTTATGAGTATCTTAGGTATTAAAATATTGTGTCCAGAAAGTTACACAGTTTAAAAAGGAAGCTAACAGTACAATTCAGGAAATTTTTCCATCATACAGTTTTTGTGGTGAGCTATGGCTTGCCTCTGGACTAAGATATTTCTTGTTTTAAGACAGATCATCATTTGACTATAATAATTATCTCTAAAATCTAGGTAAATTAGTCAGTCCCTTAATTCCTAAATCAAAATCTTGGCTTGTCTTTCATATTGCTTTAAATTATTTTGAGTTACTTTAATGTACTCCAATTCTTTTTTTAGTTTTGTTTTTTTTTTTCAATTAGAAGTCTATACCTACTAGCCTTTCATATTGCACTTTTCTTAGATGGTTGTACTGAATGCAAAACAGATACTTGCTTGCTTTTTCCTTCCATTGAGACTATGGTTAGGTTCCCATTTTTTAATCCATGATTCAACTTTTGTATTTTTGCTGGTGAGAATTCCATTAGGCTTTCCGTTTTTAGGATTCTAGTATCTTCATAAATTAGCTGGCTGGAATTAGTAAAGAGAGCAGGTAATTTCTTTGTCCCTTTTATTGATATACTTGATATGAAAAGCTGTTAGCAGGGAAGCAGTAGTTCTAGAGTTATGCACAAATCATAGTGGTAACTATTTGAAGTGAACCAGATTTACTCTTTTATTTCAGGTTAGGGAAACTGCTGTTGAAATGGAAAAGGGGCTTCTCTTCCCAAAAAGCTCTCTTAGGCAAGTTTGATACATTCATCCTCTTCTGAAGAGCATATTGCTTTAATTGCCCTAGTCATTTTTTGTGCAATACCAAGAGTACCTGATGAATTTTGATGGGATCTGTCTGGATCTAAACTGCTTTTTTAGATCTGATTTATATGCAGAGTGTCCCTGATAGCTCAGTTGGTAAAGAATCCACCTGCAATGCAGGAGACCCTGGTTCGATTCTTGGGTTGGGAAGATCCCCTGGAGAAGGGATAGGCTACCGACTCCAGCATTCCAGCCTAGAGAATTCGATGAACTGCATAGTCCATGGGGTCGCAAAGAGTCGGACACAACTGAGTGACTTTCACTTTGAACGGACAGCTTTCTTATTTCTACATATTTCATTCCTTTTACACGTCCTCTTCCTGTAAAAAGTTGTCCTTTGGTCTTCTCAACTCTCAGAATGATTAAGAACCTAAATCTAGAGTCCTAGGTCAGTATGTTCCTCTCTTATAACTGTTATGGGACTGCCCTGGTGGCTCAGACAGTAAATAATCCACCTGCAATGCAGGAGACCCAGGTTTAATCCCTGGGTCAAGAAGATCCCCTGGAGAAGGAAATGGCAGCCCACTCCAGTATTCTTACCTGGAGAATTCCATGGACAGAGGGGCCTGGTGAGCTACAGTTCATGGGGTCACAAAGAGTCAGACATGACTGATTAACACTTAATAACTGTTACACTAGAGAATGTTATTATCCTTCATTTGCTTGTTTTTCTGGTGTTATCTCAGCCCTTTTCCTGTTAAATAAATGTGAGACAATATCTTGTATCTATAGGAATTGCACAGGTGTAGACAATGGTGTAAAAGGTTAACCTCACTTATTTTGACCCTTTTCCCTGGTCCACGTTATTTAAAAAACCTGAAAAAAAAATTGCTTTCATCCTAGACGCAAATCCAGATCTCCTTCCCCTAGAAGACGATCTTCCCCTGTCAGGAGAGAGAGAAAGCGCAGTCATTCTCGATCTCCCCGTCACAGAACCAAAAGCCGGAGTCCTTCCCCTGCTCCAGAGAAGAAGGAAAAAACTCCAGAGCTCCCCGAGCCATCAGTGAAAGTAAAAGAACCTTCAGTACAAGAGGCCACTTCTACGAGGCAAGTACATAAAAATTCATTTTTAAATATCACAGTTTTAGTCTGTTATTAAGTGACAATAAATATCCTTGTGAGTTAGAAATGTAAACTTGTTTTCCTTACAGGTTTTTAAAATGTAAAGTTAGATTGTTGAAAAGAAATTAAAACTTTATAGTAGAGTATAAGTAAGATGACCCAGAGGTGACCCCTGCTACCTGCTGGTGGTGCTGTTTCAGATATTGTATATACTGTAGCTTGCTCCCCCATCCCCCGTATCATGGACACCTTTGCACTCTTAAAAAATACATGTGATTAAAATTGTTAGTTGTTCACTGGATTTCAGTGATGTATATACATCTTTCTAGATGTCTTCATAGATTTTGAAAACTTTTTAAAGAGAGAAATAACTTTTTCATATCATTGTATTAAGACTTAGGAGTCTGAGTAGAAAAGGCACAAAATAAGCTTTTTTTCAACCTCCCACCCCCACCCCACAGTGACATCCTGAAAGTTCCCAAGACTGAACCAGTACTAGAGCCTAAAGAACCTTCTCCAGAGAAAAACTCCAAAAAGGAAAAGGAAAAGGCCCGACCAAGATCTCGGTCACGTTCCAAGTCAAGATCCCGGACACGTTCTCGCTCTCCTTCTCATACTAGACCAAGAAGGCGCCATAGATCTCGATCAAGGTGAGTAGTGCCTTTAAGATCTGAATAGATGTTGGATTTTTATGTGTTCTCCTAGGTAGAGGTAGGTAAATTATTTCAAAGCAGTAGAAAATTTAATTTAGCACAGGTTTATGTTTTGGATTTCCAGAGATAATTTGAGAACACTCTCTACATTCTATTAAAAATCTCCACACAAATAAGAAATTGTGTCCCTTGAAATCCATTTTTTAAATGTAGCTGTTGAGAAAACTGTGCTAAGGAATTCATTCCTTGCGTATGGTTTATTCAGATTCTAATTCTGTTGTGGCAGATCATACTCACCTAGAAGGCGGCCAAGCCCAAGAAGACGGCCATCTCCTCGAAGAAGAACCCCGCCGAGACGAATGCCTCCTCCACCAAGGCACAGGAGGAGTAGATCTCCAGTGAGACGGTGAGGGTTTGGGGGTTTGGGGGGGTGGCTTTTCTAAATGTGGAGCTGTCAGGTGTACAGAAGTGCATTTTGTCTGTTCCAGGCTAATCTTTGAGTTAGTGTTCCTTCAGGAAAGAAAAAAAAAGAACTCATGAGCAATAATAGGTAATGTCTCATGAAGGGATACCTCATTTGAGGTGTAATGCTGTTATTTTTGAGTGATAACACTTAATCCAGTGTTAGAAGATTAAAAAAACAAGACATTCACCATCTTTTTGGGTATTTGTGTTCATCTTTACCCTTTTGGACCCTACCAGGAAATCTTAAACCAAGTAAGGGAATTGTCCACCTTCTCCTTTTGGCTTTTGATTACCACTAGCTTCTGAATATAGATGACTATAGAGTCGATAAACAGCTTTTGTTACTGTTCAGTCACTAAGTCGTGTCCAACTCTCACAACCCAGTAGATGGTAGCCCACCATGGGATTTCCCAGGCAAAAATGCTGGAGTGTTAAAATAATCCATTATACATAATGTTTCTTCCATATTAAAGAAATAAGAGTACTTAACAATAAACAGTTCAAGTAGAAATGAAATGATTTGAAAATTACAGCCTCATTCCATAGATAATAACCATTAATGGCAGTTTGGTCCTATTTTTGAAGAGACTTGGCATAAAAGTCACTTTGTCAATACTGGTGTTCTTAATTTTTAAATTAGCATAAGGTAAAATGTTAGGATCAAACACTTTGAACAAAAAGATTATTGCCACACCTGCCTTGAGTAGAGGTGTAGTGTACTGGTAGCAGAGTTTTGTGCCTTCTTGACGATGCATTTCACCTGTTTTTAGAAGGAACTGGTTATTGTGCTTCAGATTATATTTAGGACAGAGTTTTTTGTGTTTTGAGTCTCTGAAGTTTTTTCAAGGAACCAAATCAACTTGGAGATAATAAGCTCTGTAATTTTGTTTTGTTTCTGCAGTCTGAAGTTTTCCAGAATCCCATATTTTTAAAGAAGATATTTTGGAGGAGTTCTCTGGTGGTCTAGTGGTTAGGATTAGGCACTTTAACTAATGTGGCCCGGATTCAATCTCTGATTGAGGAACTGAGATTCCACAACCCTTGCAATGTGGCCAAAATAAGACAGAAACAAACAAAAAAGACAGTATTTTTTTCCAGGGAGGAGTTGTCCAGATATTTTGGACCATTTTTTATAAGTACTAATAGAAATTATGGAATTGATGTTACTAGTGAAGAGACTAAAGATGTAAATGGTCAATTTTAGGCATCCCACTTTTCTAAAATTTATTGTTCCTCCTTAGGAGAAAAGTAATGCTGGTGCTTTGTAGTATAAGGTTAGTGGAAACAGCTACTTCTCATACTGGAGTTTTGCAAACAGTGTGTTTTAATTGCTTACTAAGCCATTTAGCAGTCAAGATAATTTGCAGATTGTGTAAGATTCCCTTTCAGCCAGTTTTTGTCTCACACTTAAGGTAGGGTTTCTTTTTTTCAGGTTCTCAGGAATTCTTCCGCCAAAGGTGAATTCTGCAGGTACACATAATTGCAACAGAACTTACCACAGATTTTGCCGCAGAATTCGAGAGTCCCCTGCTTCTAAGTTTATGTAGCTAAATGAATTCCTAATATTGTGCTTTTTTTTAATGCAACATAAAAGGTTGCTTGACATTGTGTTATTAAATGAAAAAATACTTTGCCACCCCAATTTTGTATGCAGACTCCAAAGCACTCATTATTCCTAAGGCGAGAAGAGACCGGTTAGTTGTATAGCACTTGACATTTTATAACTATGGGAAAGACAACTCTCAAACAGAAGCATTTATCAGAATAAGTTATTTAGTTAGTCTCAGAACTAGCTGTTTCCTATCCTGGGTTATGGTTTTGTTTCACACTTTTTTAAAAAAGCAAACTCATTTATGTGCTTAGCTACATAAACTCAAAAGTTGGATAAAAATAGCTGTATTTTTGTGTAAACTGTACATATACATACCTGTAAGGTCATTCTCTCTAAACATGCAGTTAATGAACATGAGTACTTTGTTCCACAGAAGAAGGCGTTCATCGGCATCCTTGTCTGGGAGTAGTTCATCATCATCTTCATCTCGTTCCCGGTCACCGCCAAAGAAGCCTCCGAAGAGGACATCCAGCCCTCCTCGAAAAACTCGTAGGTTATCTCCTTCAGCAAGTCCTCCGAGGCGAAGGCATAGGCCATCACCTCCAGCTACTCCACCGCCAAAAACTCGTCATTCCCCAACACCCCAGCAGTCAAACCGTACAAGGAAAAGTCGTGTTTCTGTCTCTCCAGGGAGAACTTCAGGTAAAGGTAAAAATCACATAAAAACAGTATGTTCTTCTTCATGTTGTCCCTGCTCCTTTCAGAGTATGAGATAGCTGGGTAGTATTTGTGTCGTGCTTTTTGTAAATTTGCTTAGACTCTCACCTTTTTTTTCCTGCTTTAAGCTCCTGGGGGTTTGCTGAAATGGAGTTTACGTGTAAAATGGTTTTGTTTTTAGCATTGCCCTCTGGCGTTGAGTAGGTGGGAAAATGTACTATTACCAGCCGTGGGCTGTTAGAGTTGGGGTAACTTACCAGAAGTTTGTGTTGTCATGGTAAAGGGATCGTTTTATTACTATGAGACCAGTTAACTTTTTTTATACCCTGCAGATATTTTGTTTGATATCTTACTGGAGGACTTAATATTCTGTTTTAATTCTTTCTGTGGCATATTGTACTCTCTAGGGAGGAACATGGTGTCCTCCTAAAAGCTGGTTGGTTTTTTTTAATTTAGGCTCTAGGCAAGGTTCTTCTGAGTGTCGTCCTTGCTTTATTCTGCAGATTGATTTCTGAGGCACTTATGATCTGTGATCCTGCCAGGCAAGTAGAATGCTATGTTAGTCTTGAGTGAAGGTTGTGGTCTGCTGGCGTTTGTTTCTTAAGCGTTAAATACACAGTGGAGAAAAACTATGGTATCCATTTTGAGTTGAGCCTCTGGTACTTAGGGCTGGAATAATAAACAACCTGATAGGTGAGTAGAGGGGGAAGGGTGAGATCATAAAAGAACTGTTACAGTAACTGGGTTTTAAGGAGCAATCTGTAGATTAATATATATTGGGATTGCTCTGATCACATTTAAGTTTTCAGGTTATAAATGAAAAAAATGGGGATATCGCAGGCAAAATCTTGACTGTTGCGTTTTTTTGAGGTTGACGAGAGCAGCATTTCTAATCAGCACCCTGCTGCTTCGTTTGTGTCCACCCCTCCATCACCCCCTGGCCCCATAACTCTGCAATATGGTGATTTCTAGAAAGACATTTTGCTTTTTTGAAGTCTGTTAGTGTGAAGTGTAGACATGCTGTCAGAGTGAGGGGTGAGGGTACTGTCAGATGCTGGTAATATGTAAAGAGTGATTAGATTATTTCTGAACTTCAACAGGTTAATGTGCTGATAACATGAATATTATGCAGTCATTTTTGTTGCATTGACTCATCAGACTGACAGCTGAATAAAAACAGAGATACCTTTAAGTATGGGTGTCTTAGGATAACTTACTTTCATAATAATCATGTCCCATATTACTTTCTGTTGAAGAGTTCCCAGTCACTGATGCCTATTGCCCTGACCTATTTTTCTTTTCTGGTGAAGTTTTTGCACTTCTGAATACTTCTTTCCTTTCTCTGGAGCTATAAAGTTGTCTAGTTTAAAAAAAAAAAAAAATGTGTTATAAAGGTACCTGTTACCTTGCAGACATATATCAGATTATGATTTTTCTATTTACATCACCAAAGGGTAATTAAAGTACCTGAGCGGAAGGACTGAATCCTTATTAAATAAGTTGATTAAGCATTGTTACCTTTCTTAGGGTCTGCACAGGTACCACCTCTTGTTTTGATATGTTGTCAGAAAGAGTGGACTGCTGCTTTTTGAAAACAAGTCACAGTGAAGGGAAGTGAAGGTGGAAGACAAGGGACCAGTTATATTCCTGGAGCTGATGGGACAGGTCTTCCATGTCCAGGCAAAACCCAACCAAAGAAGCAGACTGTGGGCAGTGTAGTGAGAGCTGCCTTTTGTCCACTGAAGCTGAATACTGGTTCTAACTACTTGGAGATAAATAGCTTTTTATAGTAAAGAGATCCCAACCCTTTGTGATGAAATTTCAGAGCTAGGAAAGACTTCAGGGATTGTCATCAGGAAACAGGTTCTCAGGTTAAGTGATTGAGTCAGGGTCAACCAGCCAGAACTAGAATTTGGGTTCTCAGTTGAAAAATGTCTCCCAGCTTTCCTAACCCCAAATGCCTGTTTTGATTGTTAGGGGAGAGAGATGGAAGGCAGGATCAAGTTTTTCAGCTTCTGTACCTGGTAGTGTGATTTCAGAAGTTCCTTTCTTGTCTCCACTGCTAATAAGAGTAGTGATACCATTGAAAAGTGATATATTTTACTTTTGTATTTCATGTGGTAGTTATCAATCACGGCCTTAAGGTTCTACTGTTAATAGTGGGTGGATGGAGTGGGAGGAAAGAAGGAAAACTTTTGGAGAATTAAAGGTAAACTATTTGGAATATAATACACATTCTCATCTGAAAGGAAGCATTTTGTAATCAATGGCATGTCATAGTTAAATTGGCATTATCTTAGTACATAAAACAGTGCTTTGAAATCAGTGAAATATTTAATGAAATATGTTTCCAGAGGATCTGTACCTATAGTGGTGATGAAAATTTTAAGTTGAGATCAGTGCAGCAATATAAATTATGCTCTGTAAATACTTAATGATTCTTTTACTAATAATTCTGGTCACAGAGTAGCTTATCTTTACCAGATTGATCTTTCAAGCAAGTCTGCAAAATTAATGATTAATAGGACTACTGAAATAAATTTAAAATACTGATTTTTCGGTGACTTCGGAGATTTCAAACTTCATGCTAGAATGATTTTCCCCATTGAACACTAAAAACGAAACAACATCAACATAAAAATAAGCTTTTTTTTTTTTTTAAGATAAAAATGAACTGTTGAAAAATCTTACCTAGACAAGCAAGCACTGATGAAACAGTATTAATAATACTATGATTCAGTTAGTCTTATTAAGCCAGAGTAGGGAGTATGTTTAGCACTGATTATATCAATAATGACTCAAGACTATTTTAGCCAACCCATTGTAGAGATTAAATCAGGATAAAACTCCAAATACAAGCTTCCGTAGGGGAAAAATATAATGTTATAGCTCAATTGCATTATTTACTAAACAGGCATTTATTTGCCAAATATATAGCAAACATAACCACATTTTTGATGTTTCTTAGAGGAAAATGCATTTTGGCGTCCAAGTACACATTTCAGAACCCAGTTCTCTAAAGTGGTACTTTGATATGCAGGTTTATAAACTAGATCCCCTAAAATATCATTTTAAGAGTTGAAGATTCACTGACACTTAAAAATGAAGAGGGACCTATCCAGAAAAGAGCTTTGCACGTTTAAAATTTTAAAGGCCTTTCTATTTGTGCCTTTGAATTTGTTAAAATGCATGTTTTAATATAAATTTATTTATTTTAATTGGAGGCTAATACTTGTTAAGTGCAGTCTTGCTACTGATCACTAATTAAATGTCACTGGATTATCTAATCACTGGATTCATTAGCCATTCCAGTGATTTGTCCAAAAGGCTTATTATTAGGTAGAATTAATAAAAAGTATAGTTAAATTCTTTGATTGGATTGCCTCAGCAAAGATGATTAGATTGCCGTTACTGCCTCTTAAAATAAATCTTTAGAGAAATTTGAATATGAATGTCTGTTAAACAAAATTATATAAATGTTAGGTTAAACATTTCATGTTAATTGCTTCAGTGAAACAAAAACAAATGTGAGGATCCTGAGGGGATCATATTGTCTTCAGGTTTAGTTCTTAGAGGACTGTTCTCTGATATTTCAGGTTAATCTTAGGTAAAATTAATGATTATGTATAAACATTTGATTTTAGTTGAAGCAATGGGATGGATAGTATAAACAGAAATAGTAATTGTTAGAAATTAAAGCTTATGCCTATGCCATAGAAATAGTGTCTTGGATTCAGATCCTAGTTCACTTGAATTATTTGGGTGACTTTGGTTGAGGTTACTTTTTTAAATTAAGCTTTAGAAAGAAACCTTTAGTCTTAGCGTTTAGTATTTTTACCATGGTGCAAGTCTGCATATATATATATGTATGATTTTATATATTGGCTGTGCTGGGTCTTCATTGCTTCTTGGGCTTTTGCTCTAGTTGTGGCACGCTGGGGCTGTGCTCTAGTTGTGCACGGGTTTCACGTTGCAGTGGCTTCTCGTGTAGCTGAGCACTGGGCTCTAGGGCGTGTGGGCTTCAGACCCTGAGGTGTGAGGGCTCAGTAGTTGTGGTGCACAGGCTTAGTTGCTCCGTGGCATGTGGGATCTTTCCAGACCAGGGATTGAACTCGTGTCTCCTGCATTGGCAGGCAGATTCCTTATCACTGAGCCACCAGGGAAGACCAACTTTTTTTAAAGTTTTTTTCATCTCTTTAGATGACCAATTTGTTCCTCAGATTTCCAGATGAAATGTTTTTCTCTGTGAAAGTTTCATCAGAGCTTATGTATTAATTGTTTATCATCTTTATTACTTTTCTGGACCAACCTGTAGTAGTGCTTAAAAGTGCTTACATGGTCAAGAGTGTGTGCTTAATGTAGCACAAAGAGGTTTACCAAACTGAAGTGAAGTGAAGTTGCTCAGTTGTGTCCAACTCTTTGCGACCCCATGGACTGTAGCCCACCAGGCTCCTCCCTCCCTGGGATTCTCCAGGCAAGAATACCGGAGTGGGTTGCCATTTCCTTCTGCATACTGAACTGAACTGAAATGCTATTCTCTGAACTGGTTCTCTTGGGAGAAAGTTTGAAAGTTTTAAAGTCATTGTAGAACTTTCTGAGGCTTTTCACCAAACATTTATGAATTACTTCTTTTGCTTCAGGTAATGACAACAGGATCTTTAAAAGAACTTTTTAATTGTCAGTAAATTATTTATGAGAAGAGTCACACTTTTTTTGTATCATTAAGATGTGTAGCCTTTTGTTTCGTTTTTTTAATGTATGTAAGTGGGGCTTTTTTTTCCCCTCCCCGCTTGTTTTTAGTGACAAAACATAAAGGTACTGAGAAAAGAGAATCCCCTTCACCAGCACCGAAGCCTCGGAAAGTAGAGTTGTCTGAATCGGGTACGTGTTTTGTGTTTGTTTTGTTTTTTAAGCTGAATTTGATTCTGGTTAAAGATTAATTATAGTTTATGGCTTAATGATTAAGAGCTAGGACTTGGAAGTCAGACTGGCCTGTTTGAATCCCTAGTTCCACTACATTTTGCTTTAATTACTTAATTTATCTGAGCCTCTTCTCCCCTCCATCTCTGAAATGCGTAATAGTACCATCCTTTAGTCTTTGGTGGTTAACTGAAATAATGTTTATAAGTGCTTGGCACACAGCCTGAACTGTCACAAATGCCTGGATAAGTTTATTTTTTCATTATATTTGGTGAAGATAATCTAAATTAGCATTTAAATTGACATTTTAAGCTCCTCCTTTATTTGGGGGAAAAAAAAAAGAGTAGATAGTGCTTGACCCAGCTATCACAGGTAAAAGTTTAGGAGAACATTTCCCAACTCAAATATGTATATTTTCTGTATGCATAACTAAAGAAGCACTTTCTAAATGCGTCCTTCTTTCAGAAGAAGATAAAGGTGGCAAAATGGCTGCAGCAGATTCTGTGCAGCAGAGACGCCAGTATAGACGACAGAACCAGCAGTCTTCATCTGGTATGGACACTGACTACATGCTTTTTCTCTCTGCATATCCTAATAAAAATATTTAAGATAAAAATATCCGTAAGTGTAGTGAGTGTATTTAGGAGAAATATTCTTGTGCCTTCATAGAAATACGAGGGATTGTTAGTTTTGGAGCTTTGGTATTAAGTACTTCCTTAAAAACTTAATTTTCTTCTAGATTGCTGTAAAAGTAATAGATCTTCAGAGTACAAAATTTAAAACAGGAATAAAAATTGGAAAAGTATGTTTCTTTCCTCAACCCTCAGTCTTACTCCCCAAAGGTTTTATTTAGACATTTTCTGTGCATGTATTAAGTATCTGTAGTTTAAAAACAAACCAAAAACACCTAACAGGCTCAAACTGTAGATTATATTGCTTGCCTTTTTAACTTACTATATCTAGACATCTTCCCCTGTTAGTTCTTAAGGATCTACCTCATTTATTTACTGGCTGCAACATTTTTAAAATATTGATAATATATTATGGAGCCACTTGCCTGTTTGGACAGTTAGGTTATTTCTAGTTTTTTTCCTGTGTATGTGTTTATATGAGTGTATCTATAAAATGAAATTTCTGAATTAAAATGTACATACACAGAAATCTGATTTTAAAGTCAGATATATTGGTTTTATTAACTCGGTTGGTATTTGTGATGGAGTCTAGACACTGCCTTTCCTTTTCATTTATAAAATGGAAACCAAAGCATTCCACAATGACATTAAGTCAGTTAAAGCTATATAGCTTTTGCAGCTCATTTAAGATATAGTTAATTATGGAAATGTTTGAAAATGCATTTATGTTTTGGATATTTTTTTGATGTTTATAGGAAATGTCAGATACATTTTGTTTGATAAATAATAGGGATATGAAGTAAATTATTCAAACCCCAGTCAGGCTTTCAGTAGCCTTAAAAGTGCTTAGAGTAACTAGAATTAAGTAATTGCTCGAGTTTGACTGAGCAAAGTTTGACTGAGCTTTTTGGAAAATCACTAGATTCTTAAGGAGTGCTGTTTTCTTGGCTTGTGCTATGGAAATGATTTGTATGAAATAATTATATAATAATATATATTTATGTATGCTTGACTTTGAAGTCATTGAGCCCATATTGGTAATTGTCTTTTTTTTTTCAGAACTCATGGCTTGTATGTGTGCTCACTTACATTAGTGAACTTGATTTGCTAATTTGGATACTCCCTCTGCTTAGCTTCCAAAAACGGGTACAGGCTGTTAAGCATACATCTGATGTAAATTTTTCTTTATTGTGTAATTTTAGATTCTGGCTCCTCCTCTTCCTCAGAAGATGAACGACCCAAAAGGTCCCATGTGAAGAATGGTGAGGTAGGCAGGCGACGGAGACATTCCCCTTCCCGGAGTGCCTCTCCATCACCTCGAAAGCGCCAGAAAGAGGCTTCCCCTCGGTAATGTTTTCACTCTTGATCTGTAATTGTGATAAAGCTTCATAACTTAAGGGATGGGCTGTGGGCTTGTTTAGAATTTGGTTAACTCCATTTCATTAGCGCTTATAGTAGGAAATGGTCAGATTTGGGGGTATTTGCATTTTGTTTTGTTCAGTGATTATTACTGTTTAATGAGAATTTAGTAAGTTTGTACCAGCATGTCATGCATGTGCATGACCTGAATAGACCAGTTAAATCATGGCATTTACTTCCTGACTATCTTTGAACATCTAAAATATATATATATATCTCTCTCTATTAATTTGGTGAATGGAATTCTTGACACTTGTTTTTTTCCACTGCTCTCAGGATGCAGATGGGAAAGCGATGGCAATCGCCAATGACTAAAAGGTTGGTTAGATGCTATTTTGTAAATTAGGATTACATGTCAAAGTTCTAGTGACTTAATTTACTGTTTAGGTAACATCCTGTTCTCAGGTTTACAGGTTATGATGGTGGAGAAGTTCCTCAGTTGTTTTGGTTCGATTTAATTATATTTTCTTACACATCAAATTAATGAGGTAGGACAGTAGTAATAGCTCTTTGGATTTGGGCAGGGGTGGGGGGGACTTTGTGATGATGATAGGGAAGGCAAGAGAAACTTAGGAGAGACATTTAAAAGGTTAAAAAATGACTAAGGCTTAAAGCAATATTTTTCATGCTTCTAAACTTTTGTCTTTGGCTGTTGAATATTCCTTCCTTAATAGTTAAAGATATATTAATCGTGCTCAGTCGTGTCCGACTCTTTGGGACCCCATGGACTGTAGCCCGTTCTCTGTCCGTGGAATTCTCCAGGCAAGAATACTGGAGTGGATTGCCATTTCCTTCTGCAGGGACTCTGCCCAACCCACGGATCAAACCCATGTCTCTTGCATCTTCTGCATTGGCAGGCAGATTCTTCACCACTGTGTCACCTGGGAAGCCCAAATATTAATCATACTTAGTGTAAAACAGTAGTTGTTGCATGTATAACTTGTCCTCATTGCCATGTGACTAAGGAAATGATGTGGTTCTGAAGAGGCCACTGCATAGATAATAAGCTGTCTTCATTCTGAGACTTGTCTATTCCTAATTCCTGAGGGCTGCTTTGTGTTTCAAGGCTTAATGAAACTGGTTCTTACATAATGTGGGGTGGTGGGGGACTTCTATACTCAACAGTGTCTACACACAGTTGAAGGCTTGGGTTGGCATTAAGTGTTCAGAGTAACTAGAAGATATTTACCTTTTTCTCTTTTAAATCCCTGAAATGTGTGTCATATCAGCTTAAAGAAGCTGTAGATCTATTCAGTGTCAAGATTCCAGTTATAAGTGATTATCAAGTTTTTCTTGTAGTTCCTTAAGTATGCTAGTTATTTTATTTTTAACAGGTTATGGTTTTATTCTCTTTTCAATTTTCTCACATGGAAACATAGGGAAAGAGACCTTTTAGTTATGCCAAGCCTTTCATTTTACAATTGAAACTGAGGCACAGGGTGAATATCTCATGTCATTAGTATATCATAGATTCTAATCTGAGTTCAGGTTTGTTTTGTTTTGTTTTTAATGAGAATATTTTAAAAGAGGAGCCATATAATCAACAGTAATAGCCTCTTGTGCTATTATATCTACTGATAACACACTAGGAGTTCTGCTTTATATCATCTCATCACTCAGGTTTGTGAGTGTAAACTTTTTCTCTTTGAGTCAAAACCCAGATGTCTTTACCCATTTGAAATCTTCATTACCTGTATTAACCCTGCTAATGAACTGACTTCTCTTTTACTGTCTTTCTTGTAATTAAAATTTTGGTATCTGCATGTCATCTGAAGCTGATCTGTCTTGACCTATTGGCCGCTTGTAGTTTATGTCTTAAATCTGTTTAAAGTGAAATCTTAGTCTTCACAAAGCATAAGCAAGTTTAAGTTAAAAATCAAGTTTGTTAATGAATGTTAGAATTTTCATTGTTCTGTTAATGAACTCTTAGTTTTATTGGGGAATCAAGACAAGTTAACTTGAGAAAGTGTGCCTTTTGTGGTTGTGCAACAGAGCTCAGAATAAAGGTCTATGATTCTTATCTATATTTTAACCACAGTGCTCCTCATGATGGCTTAAGTGCTCAGGCAGCTTTCTTTCTTTGTCTTTGGAGTAGTGTTTTTAATTAATTGTTTGCAACTCATATTCAACCACAGGAACTTTTTTTTTTTTTTTTAATCAAGAACTTGGAGCACTGACACCCAGATTTTGGGCCTTTAATTTAAAATATCTATATTAGAACATTGTATTTTTCTAGGCTTTACAGCAGTTCTTCCTAACAAGGAATCAAAAGTTACTTGAAGAACCTTTTTATTAATAACCTATATCAGCTGGACCACAGCCAAGACCTGGTGAACACAAAGTTCAGATAAGTTTCCCAGCTGTTTCCAATGTACAGTCCAGTTAAAAAGCAACTCCCTGAGGTAGTGTTATCAAAGTTTTTTCACCTTGTGTCATGTTAAGAATGTTTTATGTGACCCAGACTGCATATTTATATACTGCAACAAAAGTTTCACACAAGAAAATTTACCATAGTTAAAACACTTAGATTTTCTCTTTTCTTTCTTTTTTTAATTTAAATCTGTTCTGACGGAGTTTTGACTGACTGCAGTGTAGTTTGAAAAACACTGCTCTAGGGATGGAGTGATGGCTCCTGCCCTTTGGGTTAACAGTGACTGAAACTAAATCATCTCGATCACTTAGTTACAGATGTTACTGACTCTGAATCAACTATAATTCTTCTTTGGTTTAGTGGTAGACGGAGGAGAAGTCCCTCCCCACCTCCCGCCAGAAGGCGACGTTCTCCTTCTCCTGCTCCTCCACCTCGTCGACGCAGGTCTCCCACACCACCGCCACGACGAAGGTATTTATGAAATAGGCTCGTGTGTGCTAGTGGGAGCAACTTTGGATTTCTGTGATTGAAACATTTATTCGAGTGGCCTCGTCCAGCTGTTTACAAAATACCACATATTATACATTTCCATTTACCTGACAAGTCCAGGACACACAAATGTAGAGGGAGAGAGAAAGTAGATTGGTGATGGTGGCCAGGGTGGGATGGGAACTGGGAGTCATGATGGTTGAAGACTGTGAATGCAGTTGACCTTCAGCGAGGTCAAAGGTACCAACGAGTAGCTAATAATCTGACTCTAACTTTACAGTTGGGCCTTCCATATCTGTGGATTCATCCAACGGCAGGTTGTGTAGTACTGCTGTGTGTATTTTTTAAAATCCACATATAAGTGGACCCATGTAGTTCAAACCTGTGTTCATGAGTCACCTATATACTAAAACAATTGAAATTGGGTGAATTTTATGATTTGTAAACCATATATCATTAAAAGAGGTTAAGTAAATTAAAAGAATCACTCTAGTGATTTTAGGGGGAACATTTTTATGTTCAAATATTTTCAGCCCATTGAATATGGGTTGGTTAAATCTCTGGATACTGGGTCTTTGAACACAGAGCACTGACCATCTCAGACAAACCCAGATTGAAAGCTATTCTACATAGTAACTGATTAGTACACTTCAAAGAAAAATGGATTGTGAGAGAGACTGAGAAACTGTTATAAATTGGCAGAAAGACTAAGGGCATGGGACAGTTGGATGCAATGTAGGATCCTAATTTTTGGAACCTGGAACAGAAAAAGAACATTACTGGGGAAAACTAAGGTGGCATTAGTATTTTTTAGTTAAGAGCAAATTAGCACTAAGGTTCATTCTAGTCTTGGCAGTTTTTCTACAGTTATATGAGATGTTAAGTGGCACGTCTTTACTATTGTTCAGCTCCTCTGTCAATAAAAAATGATTTCAAAGTAAAAGGAAAATTTTTTTTAAGAGAATTGCTCAAACACATTATCAAACGGTATAGTGACTACACCCTGAATGCCTTTTATGTGCCACCTAAACCATTAAACGCTTTATGTAGTTTATCTTTAGTCCGCAAGATGGTCTTGCTTAATAGTGGTATTCCCATTTTCCAGGTGAGGAAATCTGGGTTCAGAGTTATTGCTGCTGCTGCTGCTAAGCCGCTTCAGTCGTGTCCGACTCTATGTGACCCCATAGGCAGAAGCCCAGAGTTACTAATAAGAGTTAAATGGAAATGCATTCTATGATGTTGCACAATGTATGGCCTTTCCCAAAGATGATTTTTAGACAGTAAAACTTGGGAGCTCAAGGTCTGAATGTTTCAGGAGAAAATCAAGTGGTTGAAGCTTATATAGGGATTAAGCATTAAGAGGAAGGCCAAGTGGGACTTCAGCAGGAATGCATTCTCCCTAGCAGTAGATTTCCATTGAATACTGTTCTTTTGACTCCCAAAATGCAAGTCTCTCAGTGAGGGCAGGGTGATGTCTTTTAAACCTTGTGCAAGTGAGCACTAATTGTTAATACAGAGTCCAAACACCAGTGTAGAGAGTGTTCCCCATAGGACAGCTCTTTAAAGCAGACTTCTGAGTTCAAGTTGCATAGTCAGTAGAATCTTATGAATATAGTTATCTAGTTTCTACATAGTAGTAATGGATTTTCAGTTTCTTCAGAGCAGTGCAAGATTCTTTTCTGAAGAAATATTAAATTGATTCTACATGGGTTTTGCTGAATGACTTGACAAATTTGAATTCAATCTGAACCCTAAATCTCCACTACCCAGAATGTCTTATTTGTTATCATCTAGGATACACAGTAATTTACTAAGTGATTTCTCTTTTTTTTTAAACTTAAAGGCATGGCATTTCCCCTTAGAAATATTCTCTTTGGTGTTGTAAGTGCATAATTTTTTTTGCATTCTGTTTTTAGTCCTGTTGGACCTTTAAGCTTTCATGATGTATTTTTCCTAGGACTCCGTCTCCTCCTCCACGTCGTCGCTCACCTTCCCCAAGAAGATACTCTCCTCCAATACAGAGGAGATACTCTCCTTCTCCACCTCCAAAGAGAAGAACGGCTTCACCCCCTCCCCCTCCTAAACGAAGGGCATCACCATCTCCACCACCAAAGCGTCGGGTCTCCCATTCACCACCTCCCAAACAAAGAAGCTCCCCAGTCACCAAGAGACGTTCGCCTTCATTGTCATCAAAGCATAGGAAAGGGTCTTCCCCGAGCCGATCTGCCCGGGAGGCCCGGTCACCACAGCCAAACAAACGGCATTCGCCCTCACCACGGCCTCGCGCTCCTCAGACCTCAAGTCCTCCACCTGTTCAAAGAGGAGCACCATTGTCACCCCAAAGAAGGCAGTCCCCATCTCCAAGTTCTAGGCCCATTAGGAGAGTCTCCAGGACTCCGGAACCCAAAAAGATAAAAAAGTAAAAACGTTTTATCCTTTTTGGTTAGGAACACTTAACTTGCGTAGCTCTTTATGTTTGGAAGCTCCTCCCTCCCCCCAACCCCCAACACACACACAACACACACATTTATAACAGGAAAGAACAGCTGTGAATACAAACTTTAAGGCAAATTCTCGGTCCTATTCATATATCCTTTTCTGTTTTCAGGATAGTTCCTTGTGGTATGAGCTAAATGAGGATTTTATTGGTTCTTAAGGATATCAGGTTAATTGAGAAGTGTGCTTCCAAATCCAGCTCTGAAGCAATGCATAGGATGCTTCTTGCATGTCTATAAGACTGATAAAAGCAGTGTTAAATATGGCATTACTAATTTCCTACAAGAAGAACCATTAATAGAATGGGTAGAGGATAGTGGGGCTTGGAACTACTCTCCAGGAGACTTAAATGATAAAAATTGTGTCGATACAATCAACCAGCAAACTAGTGCTGTAAAATATTAAAGTTGGTGATCTGATTGTGTAATGGTAGTTGGTGGTTTTCTCTTAAAGAAGGATCTCTGTTTTGAATGCTGAATGTTTTATTTTTTCCTTCTGTTTCTAGAGCTGCCTCACCAAGCCCTCAGTCGGTAAGGAGGGTCTCATCTTCCCGATCTGTCTCGGGATCTCCTGAGCCAGCAGCGAAAAAGCCCCCAGCACCTCCGTCACCTGTCCAGTCTCAGTCACCCTCCACCAACTGGTCACCAGCGGTACCGGTTAAAAAGGCTAAAAGCCCAACACCAAGCCCATCACCGGCAAGGGTATGTCTGCCCTGTTGTGGACATCCTTTATAAGTGTAAATGGTTACTTGGAAGGAGAGAGGTTTTTGTCTTTTGTAGTTCAGAGGACCATAATTTTCTGTGATTCAGATGGACTTCAAAAGGAGGCGCATAAGTGGTGGTGTTTGCATCACTGTGCATGCTTAATACTCTATAGACATCCACTAATTTCCAGTGTCTTTTATAGTATTAATTTCTATAATTTTGGTGGTGAAGGTTGAGCTATATAAATAACTTAGAAAAATGGGGGGAAAAAACACCTTGATTCTAATATTATCTAGGAGCAAATTAGTGTTTCTGTTCTCTCTAGTATTATTTGGGAATAGTTACGATTACACAATCAATGAAAGTTTTGATCTTCAGTTCAGTTCAGTCGCTCAGTCATGTCCAACTCTTTGCGACCACATGAATGGCAGCACGCCAGGCCTCCCTGTCCATTACCAACTCCCGGAGTTCACTCAGTCTCACTTGCATCGAGTCAGTGATGCTATCCAGCCATCTCATCCTCTGTCGTCCCCTTCTCCTCCTGCCCCCAATCCCTCCCAGCATCAGAGTCTTTTCCAATGAGTCAACTCTTCACACGAGGTGGCCAAAGTACTGGAGTTTCAGCTTTAGCATCATTCCTTCCAAAGAAATCCCAGGGCTGATCTTCAGAATGGACTGGTTGGATCTCCTTGCAGTCCAAGGGGCTCTCGAAGAGTCTTCTCCAACACCACAGTTCAAAAGCATCAATTCTTTGCCATTCAGCTTTCTTCACAGTCCAACTGTCACATCCATACATGACCACTGGAAAAACCATAGCCTTGACTAGACGGACCTTTGTCGGCAAAGTAATGTCTCTGCTTTTGAATATGCTATCTAGGTTGGTCATAACTTTTCTTCGAAGGAGTAAGCGTCTTTTAATTTCATGGCTGCAGTCACCATCATGTCTATTAGTATGATTACATTTTATTTTTTAAGAAAAGTATCACAAGATGTCAAAATGTCACCAGTGGTTTTGGAGGAGAATAATTAGTGATCTTTAATTTTTCTCCTTTACATTTTAATGCTCTTAATTTGGAAATACATTATTTCTGTAATAACAAATGAATATTGGAACATGTAAAATATTAGATGAAACAGAAAGTACGTTATTGACCCAGATAGTCTTATCTTGGAGAAGGCAATGGCACCCCATTCCAGTACTGTTGCCTGGAAAATCCCATGGATGGAGGAGCCTGGTAGGCTGCAGCCCATGGGGTCGCTAAGAGTCGGACACAACTGCGCGACTGCACTTTCACTGTCCACTTTCATGCATTGGAGAAGGAAATGGCAACCCACTCCAGTGTTCTTGCCTGGAGAATCCCAGGGACGGGGTAGCCTGGTGGGCTGCAGTCCATGGGGTCACACAGAGTCGGACACGACTGAAGCGACTTAGCAGCAGCAGCAGCAGTCTTATCTTTGGCAGGCTACGTAAATAAGAGTAACATTCTTGTTTTTACATCATCAAGCTTACATATCATTGGGATAGTAAAATATCAGAGCTTAAACTGTTTTCCTTTGTGATTCATTAATCGTGGCAGATTCTTATATTGTATAAAAAACATCAGTAGTTAGTTGTCCATCTTAATCGGGTTGTGTTATTGTGCAGACTAGTTGAATGATGAGGAATTTTAAGTAATTGCTTGGAAATATGAAATTAAAAATTACATTACAGACTAGATGCATTTATAGCAGAAACTACTCTTGGCTTAAATTTGGAATATATGCAGTGGAGAATAAATAACCCTGCATTCTAGAGATCAGTGACTAGAGATGTGGCAATCACACACACTTATAATTAGGGTAATAGTTTTTTATTACTTAGGCTGGTATGATGGGTGATTTACAGATATTCCCATTTTTAATTATCGTAAACAGCTTTATTAGGGATTGTAATACTCAATTGGGGTTGATAAAAAGGCCTCAGAACAAGTCAGACAACTTGTGTGAGGTTGACCAGTAGGTTCAGGAACCAGAATTCAGTTTGGGTGAGTTCAGAGACTTTTCTTCGTATTCATCATGGAGCTTTTCCTTGCATCTGGAAGTAGACCCAGCCTCAGGCCAGTCTTGGAGACCTGGTTCATGGTTTGTGACTGGGAGACCTGGCGCACATGCTCAGTTGTTTCCGTCGTGTCTGACACTTTGCGACCCTGTGGACTGTAGCCCACCAGGCTCCTCTGTCCATGCGATTTCCCAGGCAAGAACACTGGAGTGAGTTGCCATACCCTCCTCCAGGGGATCTTCCTGACCCAGGTATCAAACCCACGTCTCCTGCATTGCAGGCAGATTCTTCACTGCTAAGCCACCGGAAAAGCCCAAAGTTAGTTGGGGAAATTTAAATCATTTACCTTCAGGATCTATTTCAGCTCTTGGAAGTCTTTACTCCCATCTTTAGGAGTACTTTTCTTGGTGGTGACTGGTCTTGGACCTTCTTCCCCCTGAAGCCCTATGAAATCCTGAGATTAATTCAGCTGGTTATTCCCTTGAAATAAAATTTTTCATTGGACAGGTTGACTTTATTGCTTTTGTTTTTCTGGATTTCTAGAATTCAGACCCAGAAGGAGGTGGAAAGAAAAAGAAGAAAAAGAAGGACAAGAAACACAAAAAGGATAAGAAGCACAAGAAGCACAAAAAACACAAGAAGGAGAAGGCTGTAGCTGCCGCTGCTGCAGCCGCTGTGACCCCTGCAGCTGTAGCTGCTCCCACAACCACATCAGCACAGGAAGAACCGGAGGCAGAGCCAGAGCCTAAGAAGGTATTTATGGGCCCTGTCTTGCAGTTTGTACAAAGAGCTAAATTATTTGGTGTGCAGAAGTAGCTTGTAATTTTCTTCTAATAATTAGATGCCCAGTGTTAACTCTGTTCTGATTGGTTTCTCTAGGACCACCCACCAAGAGCAGGAATTTGCTAAGGCTAAATAAGAATATGAATAACGTTCAAAAGGCTTAATGTATATTTTAAAGAGCACTTTGACGTGATTAAACATGTAATTCACCCATTTAAAGTGGAGTGATTTTATGGTTTAGTATATTCACACAGTCGTGCTGCCATCACCACAGATAAGACTCAACATTGGCAACCGTTGTCTCAAGATTTAACGATACGACCTTTCTGGTTTGTTTGTTTGTTTTTAGGAGACTGAAAGTGAGGCTGAAGATAACCTTGATGACTTAGAAAAGCACCTGCGTGAAAAGGCCCTGAGATCAATGCGGAAGGCTCAAGTGTCCCCACAGTCCTAGGTGGAAATGTTTGTTACGATGTAAATTTTATTTGGTTTGTACGCAATTCAATTTCAAAATTGCTAAAATGTGTTTGAGCTTTAGACTATAACATTTGTTGTAATAATTGCTAGGTTGAAGTTCACCATGTAAACAAGGGCATGGATTTACATTGCAAAGGTGTCCCCAGTGTGTTAGTGACATTCTTTCATTGACAGCTGACATAACTTCGTTTAGAGTGAAGTATTTTAAGCCAAAAAAGAAAAATCCCCTTTTTAAAAAAGGGGGTTTAAATACTCTTGGCATTCTTATGGTTCCTTTAAATACCCCTGGCTATTCCCAGAGGTTTTTCTTTCTTTTTCTTTCCTTTTTCTCATTTGAGTCTTAGCACCCATTTAAGTTATGATGCTTTCAACCTTGATGGTTTGCAAGCTTGCCCAGAAATAAGACCACTGTTGAACTACCACAAAAGTATAAATGAATATTTTAATGCCACAATCTTTCCTGTTGCCTGTGGAGTCTCTGCTGAAATGAATCAGGATTCGAGCTCTAAGATGAGACAGAAAATGAAAGCATGTTGTTTGCCAGGACACTGTGGGTTTATATAGATGTGTAACAAGTTGATTTGGAACACTGGAATTTCATTCTTTTCTCTTTTTTTGTAAAGGCAATTAATTAGCCCCAGGAAGGATCCTTCAGTTACGTAAAATTTTGTTTTATGAAATGTCATGGCTCCATTCATAATTTTGTCTTGTTCCAGTCAGTATATACAACTTTCAGAGCTCTTGTATTTGGAAAGCTGGAAGGGCCCAGACTTTGAAATAGTGTCTTGTTTTCACTGTTATTGTTTTGTTTTTGTTTCTGTTTTTTTTTTTTTTTTTTTTAACTAAAGCTATATAAAGCTTGTGGATTAAACAGAATAAATTTCTAAATTTAAAAATGTTGGCCACTCACTTTTATTACCCATCTGAACACTGCAGGAGACCCACCTTAGAAATCTTACAGTGCCTATATTTTTACCCCCTTGGCAGCTTTGGCAGAGGAAGGATTGGGCAAGGGAAATACAAGGTGATAAAATTGTCCTGGCATCTTTATTTAGTAATATGATAAGTGCCATGAGAGGGAAGTACACAGTGAGATTGGAACATATATAATGGGCAGGTCAGCCAGGCATAGGGGAAGAGAAGAATTTCAGGCAGAGCACACAGTATGCATACCCCAAGGCAGAAGGAGTGTGGCACATTCCAGGAAGTGAATGAAGGTTAACAAATGACTGGAGCAGCCTCCCTCTATCAGAGGTGCGTTCATGCACCTGTGTGGGGGGCGGGGCGAGGGTGGTTGGTATGGGTGGTGTCTGGTGTCAGTGGGTATGGTGTTTGGCTCCCTACTGGCCATTTTTTAATTTTAAGATTGAGGAGAGTAATATAATTTGAGAGAACTTGGAAGCTGATAACACTATGTAAGGTAGAACAGTAGCATTCACATCTCTGTGTATGGGGCAACTTAAGAGAGCGTTCAAGGATCTTCCATGTGACTTCCTTTTGATTTTACAATTCGGTAATGTTGGAAATGCACAGAATATCCCGTATCTAAGGTGGTTGCTCCTGACTTACCCCTTCCAATATGAACAAACCCATGAACATTATTTGGGGGTACTTGTGTCTAGCCATTCACTCATTCAATGCATTTGTTCACTTGTCTCATTTATTCAGCAGGCTTTCCTTCCTCCACTTGCCTGAACTGCTTGTTAAGGTAAGCAGCAGCCTTCATTTTGCCAAAGTGAGCGATCAGTTTCCCTCCTTCGCTAGCCCTGCTGGCAGACTTGGACTTACTCGCTCCTTTGCTGAAACCCTTACCTTCTAGAGGGCACACCAGGTTTCCTCTACCTCACTAGCTCTTTTCTCTCTTCGTGGATGCTTTGAAATGTGATGTGATGGGAGTCTGGAGAGAAAGCTGCCGAACACAAAAGAATCCCTAGGTCCTTTGATTTTAAATGTCTTTTTGTTGATGTGTCACGTCTTCCAGTTAAACTTCCCCTTGACCTAGACCCCTGTCCAGCTACCTGGTTGATAAGTTCATTTGGGTGTCTGAAAGGCATACCAAATTGAACGTGTCCTCCGATCTTGTCTCAGTCTCATTTGGTAGCTGTTACATTCACTCAGAATTGAGTCGATAGCGTCAGTGGCGGCGTCCACCGTCCAGTACTCATGCACACAGGCCGTTCTGTTCCCAGTAGCCTGTCAGATCATGGTGGTAGTTTAGTTGCTAAGTCGTGTCTGACTCTCTGCGACCCTGTGGACTGTAGCCTGCCCAGCTGCTCTGTGCATGGGATTTTTTCAGGCAAGAACTTGAAGTGGGTTGCCATTCCCTTCTGCAGGGGATCTTCCCAACCAGGGATCCAACCCAGGTCTCCTGCATTGGCAGGTGGATTCTTTACCAACTGGGCTACCAGGGAGTCTTGTCAGATCATAGTACTGCTCAAAACCCTCAAGAGACTCTTCTTTCCTGCCTCAGTAAAATCCAGATTTCTTACTCTGGCCTGCAAGACCCAGTAGCACCTGCTTGGGCATCCTCATCTCCTCCCCTCAGTCTGCTCAAGCCATATCTACGTCCTTGCTCTTGCTTTGATCAAAGTTGTTCTCTCCAAAAGCCTTTGTTTTCACTGCCCGATCTAACCTGTTTCTTTACTAGGTTTTTTTCAGACAGGCTTTCCTGACTTCTCTTTTTTCATTTATAGCGATGATTACGACCTGAAATGACGTATTTTTGGTCCCTAGGGACTTGGTCTTGCTTGTGACTGTCCTCAGTGCCTAGTAGGCTGTAGAGGCACAAATACTGGATGAACAGATGGGAAAGAAGTTTAATTGACTGTCATTTGCCGGACATTGCTGGGGCTCGAGGTGAGGAACGCGAAGACATGGTGACTCCTGCCAGCTATCTAGGATTTGCCTCCTGGGGATAAAAACATACAATCTGGAGTGGGCAAGAACATAAGTCTGGCAGGCCAAAGTTTCTGCCATAGCTTTCCACTGTGTGACCTTGGTTAGAGTTACTTAACATCTAAGTGCTTCCCTTTCTTGGATCTGAGTCAAATAATGGAACAACCTCTGTTTTTAAAGAGTTTAATGTGTTAGTTAATACATATAAAGTAACGATAGTACAAAGCGAGGTCCCCATTTTCTTAGGTAACATAATATGTGGTCATTCTGTTAACTATGACAAGTTTTAGTTTGGCTGTCTGAAAGGGATTTTAATCATCTCTTTACAATGTAATTTTTTCTTTAAATAAAATTCACCATTTTAAAGTGTGCAGTTCAGTGGTACTTAGTATATTCACAAGGTTATGCAACCGTCACCACTATTCTGGAACGTTTTCATTACCCTAAAAAGACACTGCCTATTAGCAGTCACTTCTCACTCTCCTGACAGTCCCAGCAGACCCAGCTGTCTATAGATGTGTTTATTCTGGACATTTCATTGGTATCATTTCGTATGTGCCCTTTTGTGTCTGACTTCTGTCATTTAAGTTACAAACTGCTCAGTTGTGTCTGACTCTGCGACCCCATGGACTGTGGCCAGTCAGGCTCCTCTGTCTATGGAATTCTTCAGGCAAGAATACTGGAATGGGCTGCCATTTCCTCCTCCAGGAGATCTTCCCAACCCAGGGGTAGAACCTGCGTCTCTTGCATCTCCTGCATTGGCAGGTGGATTCTCTGCCACTGCACTGCTTGGGAAGCCCGTGTGTTTAAGGTTCATCGATGGCACTTCATATTTTTTATTTCTTAAGTGGCTTTGCCTTATGTGGATATACTACATTTTGTTTATCCATTCATCAGTTGGACATTTGAGCTGTTTGTGCTTTCCAGCTATTGTGCTATGAACATTTGCATGTACGTTTTTATTTATGTGGACATATATTCTCTTGGGTATGTATATACGTACATATGTATACCTTGGAGTGGCATTGCTGGGTCATACATAATCCAACTTTTTAAGAAACTGCTGGACTATTTTCAAAAGCAGCTGTACTGTCTTTAACATTGTTATTAGCAGAGTATGAGGATTATCACTTCTCCACATCCTTAACAATACGGTTTGATAATAACTAGCCTAGTGGGTGTGAACTAGTATCTCACTGTGGATTGATTTGCTTGTCTTGTGATGGCTAATGATGTTGAGCATCTTTTCATGTGCTGACAGACTTCAATGCCGTATTAAGGCAGATTTGTATCTGTATGAGAATATTCCTGAAATTGTACTTGTAGGCTCTCAGGGTTTCTACAGAGTAGAATTCAGCAGTAAAGAATCCACCTGCCATCCAGTAGGCAGTGGAGATGCAGGTTGAATACCTGGGTTGGGATTTCCTGGAGGAGGAAATGGCAACCCCTTCCAGTAGGAAAATCCCATGGACAGAGGAGACTGGTGGGCTACAGTCCATGGGATTGCAAGAGAGTTGGATTCTTACCTGGAGAATCCCATGGACAGAGAAGCCTGGTAGGTTACAGTCCACGGGGTCACAAAGAGTCAGACACAACTGAGCAACTTCACTTTCACTTTCTTTCAGAATTATTTCCATCCCCTCAAGGAATTGAGGGCCCCCAGCTTTAATTCTGTTGTAGTCGAAGGGAACAGAGTACCCAGGTGCTTCTGAGGCAGGGGTAGTAGTAGCTTGCAACGAATAGTGGAAATGTGGAAGGAAAAACCCCCAAACAGGAAAGGATGTGCAAAAGTGGCCTTTGTGAACCTCAAGTCCCACATCTGCTCCTTACCTAGAGCGTAACTGGGTAGGGACCTTTCTAGCAGTTTAAGCGTGGAGGCTTTGGCTTATGTAGCCCACAGGCTCAGAAGTTGGTAAGCCTGCCGGGTCTGGACCCCACCTGGAGGGGGAAGCTCACCTCAACCAGTTGGGACCCATCCAGACAGCCAAGGTGTGCTGAGCAGCCCTCAGGTACCCTTGATTTCCCACTTCCGTTCTTTTGCGTTTCTCTTGCTGTTCTCTGCCTGGGATACCCTTTCTTGTCTCCTAATGTCCAAGTCCTTTTGGGACTTAGAACTGTATTTAAGATGATGGTCTCTAACTATAAAATACACATCAACCAGTCCATCCTAAAGGAGAATCAGTCCTGGGTGTTCATTGGAAGGACTGATGTTGAAGCTGAAACTCCCAATATTTTGGCCACCTGATGCGAAGAGCTGACTCATTTGAAAAGACCCTGATGTCGGGAAGGATTGGGGGCAGGAGGAGAAGGGGATGACAGAGGATGAGATGGTTAGATGGCATCACTGACTCAATGGACATGAGTTTGGGTAAACTCCAGGAGTTGGTGATGGACAGGGAGGCCTGGTGTGCTGCGGTTCATGAGGTCACAAAGAGTCGGACACAACTGAGTGACTGAACTGATACTGATGTTCACTTTTAGAGAATTTGGAAAACAAAAAGAGAAGAACTTGGGAAATTCCCTGGCAGTTCAGTGGTTAGGACTCAGGCTTTCACTGTGGGGGCCTGGGTTCAGTTCCTGGTCTAGATACTTAAGATCCCGCAAGCCACACAGCACAGCAGTGTGCCCCCAGACCACCACCACCAAAAAAAAAAAAAAGGAATTGTTGATCCCATCATCCAAATAAAACCAAAGGCACCTACCTCAGGTCAAGTACTGTACTTGAAAACAATCAACCATCACTGAGCTCCCCTCCTTTAATATATGGAACAAAGCAGGTTTTCCCCCAAATATATTTAGAAGTACAGAGCATATCAGGATCAAACCATGTATATATAACGTTTTATTAGTTTGCCTGCGTTGGGTCTTAACTGGCACACGGGATCTTCGTTGCATCATGTAGGGTCCTTTGTTGGGGTGCGGGGCCTCTCGTTGTGGCACAAGGGCTTAGTCCTCCAAAGCGTGTGACATCTTGGTTCCCTGATCAGGGCTAGAACCTGCGCCCCCTGCATTGCAAGGCGGATTCCAAACCACTGGACCACCAGAGAAGTCCGTTGTAAAATTTAGTAATGTTTTTTCCATTCAACATACCATGAACTAAAACTGCGGATACATTGTAAAGATTTTCTACAACCAGGAAGTTTGGAAAATAGAAAGTGAATTAACTCAGGCCGACATCAAAACCGCTACAGTTCTCCCTTTTGTATACTTAATATCTAGTTTTTTTTACGTATATATTAGTTAGTGAGTGAAGTCTCTCAGTCGTGTCTGACTTTGCGACCCCATGGACTGTGTAGCCCACCAGGCTCCTCCGTCCATGGGATTCTCCCCGCAAGAATACTGGAGTGGGTTGCTATTTCCTTCTCCAGGGGATCTTCCTGACCCAGGGATCGAACCTAGGTCTCCCGCATTGCCAGCAGACACTTTAACCTCTGAGCCACCAGGGAAGGTGGTGGATACCTTAGATACTTCTAGTTTATGTAAACTCTTGCCTCTATGAGTAAAATGGTAATCATGGTACCCACCTCACAGAGTTGTGAGGAGGATTAAATGAGATGAACAGAACGTAGTCCCTGCCCCAGTGAAGCTCTTGGCACATGGCTGGGAAGAGGGGTGAAGAATCAGGGATGGACCTCATGCTCAGGGACATGAAAGAGAGGAGCGGTGCAGTGTTGGAATGGTCAGGAGTAATGTTCTGCAGCAGCGTCTCAGCCAGACACACTGAGACGAGGCAAGCCACTTCACCTCCCTCAGCCTGTTCCCCGTTGGTTTCCTGTGAGAATTGTTCCACATGCACATTTATCTTCGTTGCCATTGCCTTCTCCAGTGGACCATGATTTGTCAGAAGGAGATCAAACCAGTCAATCCTAAAGGAAATCAACCCTGAATATTCACTGGAAGGACTGATGCTGAAGCTGAAGCTCCAATACTTGGGCCACTTGATGTGAAGAGCCAACCCTGCTGCTGGGAAAGATTGAAGGCAAAAGGAGCAGGGGGCGGCAGAGGATGAGATGGTTGGATGGCATCACCTACTCAGTGGACATGAATCTGAGCAAGTTCTGGGAGACAGTGGAGGACAGAGGAGCCTGGCATGCGGCAGTCCACTAGGTCTCAGAGAGCTGGACATGACTTAGCAACTGGACTCTACTTCCAACTCCTTCATTTTCTCTCTTTCCTGTTCCAGCAGCTTCTCACATTCTTCCACGAGGTGGCGCCCAGACCCTGGGCCCCGCAGCAGGAGCAGACGCCCTAGATGTTAGTCGATCTCTCCTGCTTTCTCTTTCCTTTTTCCTTCTCTTTCCTTCTCCCTTCATCCCTATCTTTCTTCAGGTCGGTGAGACACTAGATTCAGTGCTCAGAGGCTCTCTGGAGGGTTCCAGAGCTTGAAGAACAGCTCCAGGGCCCTGGCAGCTGACCTAGTCCATCCCAAGTTGTAATTCTTTTGCAGCCAGTCCCTAGCTCTCTCCAGTTCTCACTTGCATACCTTCAGTGACAGGAAACTCGCTACATTATGAGGTTTCTGTTGTGCAAGGAATCCATGTAACAGTCAAGCACTCGAACTTTGAAAATAAACCCAGCTGGGTTCTAATGTCCCAGTTTTGCTCTTTGCTCAACGAGTGATTCAAACCCTTGCTGCTTTGTTTATGAGTGAATCACCAGGGCCTGGCACAGGAAAGGCACTCATATGGTAAATAAGTAAATGAGCAACGTCAATTGTCTTCTGCATCCAGTTTCTTCACCTGTGAAATGGGTTCATAACAGTATTCACCTCATATGTTTGCGAAGAATTAAGGCAATCGGACCTGAAACAGGCTTTTTCCTGGCACATAGTAAGTATCTATAATTATTTCTTTCATTTTCTCTTTTATTTCCAGTATCTGTGCTCCTTTTATCTGAAAGTTGTCCTTTAGAGCTCCTTTCAGGTTCCTTGGAGCCACGAAGAACATTTGCTCACTTCTCCAAATGCTTCAACTCTCGAGCCACATGTGCCTCATGTGTGCCAAGCACTTGGGTTACTACAACAAAGACTTGATCACGGAGTTTTCTTTGGGCGTGTTTTTGTCTAGCCATGGAAAGAGACGATGAAGCGACAGTGAGTGCTCAGTGAAGCTTTTGAATGAACAGTAGGACTCATCCCAGAAAAGTCACATAAGCAGGTGAGTATAGATCCAGGATTTGGATCCTGTCTGATCACACAGCCTGCCCCTTAACCCCTCAGTCCTGTCTGTCATCCATTCGCTCTGGAGGATGCTGGAGCCCGTGGTTCATTTCCTGTTCCTGAGCATTCCACCGCCACCACTGTGACGTCATGGCTATTATGTGGCTTCTCATCACGTGTTCCCCGTCTCTCCCATGTCGGAACCATATTTGGCTCTACTGGAACCCCACGTGACTAGCTGGGGGTAAGGGTGGCACCTCCACCTCCAGGGGGGCTCTGATGGCTTGGACCAGGCAATGCCTCATCCCCTTACACTCAGTCACAAAACAGACACTACCTGAGCCAGAGTCAGGGATCTGCCAAAAGAAGGCAGCAGCGGGGGCTTGCCTGGTGGTCCAGTGATTAAGACTGCTTTCCAAAGCCGGGGGTGTGTTTTGGTTCCCTAGTTGGGGAGCTAAGATACCACAAGCTTCACTGCCAAAAAAACCACAAAACATTAAAAAACAAAAGCACTATTGTAACATTCAATAAAGATTTTCTTTTAAAAAAAGAAAAGTACAGCTTTCAGAGGAGAGAAGCTACTTTTTGCTTCTGCAGAAGTATTGGGCAGGATACGGTTGCCGGCAGAGTGTACTGAGGGGATGTGATGTACTGAGGGGATGTGATGTACTGAGGGGATGTGAGAGTTGGAGGTGCAGCAGCTCTTCTGCCCAAGGAGGATCCCTTTTGAGGATAAAGTCAATATACAGAGGCAGGCAGAGCCTAGAGACTTCACTGAGAAATAGAACTCAGTCTGTGTTTTTTATTAGTTACTATTGTATAGCAAATTACCCTAAATTTGACAACTTAAAGACAGCAAACATTTATTATCCCACATGGTCAAGAGTTGGGAATTTGGAGAGCCTAAATGGGTGTGGTACTGTTTCAGGTTCTCAGGAGTTTATAGGAAGATGTTGGCTATGGCTGCACTCATCTGAAGGCTTGACTGAGGCTGAAGGATCCCTTTCCAAGATGACTCATTTACATGAATGTTGGGAGGAGGCCTCAGTTGCTCACCAAGTAGACCTTTCCATGGCACATGGCTCCCCCACTCCCACCCACCCTAGAGAGCAAGGGAGGACCAACCATGCCTTCTAGAGCCTAAGTCTCTCGAGTCGCATGGTTATTTCCATTTTTTACTGTCTTCTAGAAGCAAGTCACTTGGTACAGCCCAGACTGAAGGGGAGGATCATTAGGTTTCCTTTGAAGGGAGAGTTGAAGAATCTGTGGACCCATTGGCTTTTTTTTAGTGGAGACGTTTTTTAAAAATTGAAGTATAGTTGATTTGCAGTGCTGTATTAATTTCTGTTGTATAGTAAAGTGATTCAGTTATACAGATATGTATATGCATACTTTTTCATATTCTTTTCCATTATGGTTTATTACAGGATACTGAATCTACTTCCTTGTGCTATGCAGGAGGACTTTGTTGCTTATCTATTTCATAGGTAGTAGTTTGTATCTTGGAGAAGGAAATGGCAACCCACTCCAGTGTTCTCGCCTGGAGAATTCCAGGGACGGCAGAGCCTGGTGGGCTGCCGTCTATGGGGTCGCACAGAGTCGGACACGACTGAAGCAACAGCAGCAGCAACAGCAGCAGTTTGTATCTGCTGATCCCAAATTCCTCCTGTACTCCTCTCCCACCCCTTTGCCCCTTTAGTAACCTTAGGTTTGCTTTCTATGTCTGTGAGTCTCTTTCTGTTTCATAAATAAGTTCATGTCATATTTCAGATTCCACATGTAAGTGGGGCTTCCCAGGTGGCTTAGTGGTAAAGAATCTGCCTGCCAATGCAGGAGACTCAGGAAACACAGTTCGATCCTTGGGTCAGGAAGATCCTCTGGAGGAGGAACCAGCAACCTACTCCAGTATTCTCGCCTGGATATTATACAGAGGAGCCTGGAAGGCTACAGTCCACGGGGTGGCAAAGAGTCAGACACAACTGAGCACACACACACGTCAGAGATGTCATATGGTGTTTGTCTCTTTCTGATTTACTTCACTTTGTATGATAATCTTCAGGTTCATCAACCCTGAATATTCATTAGAAGGACCAGTGCTGAAGCTCAAGCTCCAACACTTTGGCCACCTGATGCAAAGAGCTGACTCATTAGGAAAGACGCTGATGCTGGGAAAGATTGAGGGCAGGAGGAGAAGGGGACGACAGAGGATGCGATGGTTGGATGGCATCACCGACTCAATGAACATGAGTTTGAGCAAGCTCCGGGAGGGGTGAAGGACAGGGAGGCCTGACGTGCTGCAGTCCATGGGGTCACAAAGAGTCGGACATGACCGAGCAACTGAACGGCAACAACAATGTTGCTGCAAATGGCTTTCTTTCATCGTTTTTATGGCTGAGTGTATCCTATCATATACATGCACCACACCTTCTCTACCCGTTCATCTGTCAATGGACATTCACGTTGTCTCCATGTCTTGGCTGTTGTAAATAGTGCTGCTATGAACACTGGGGTGTGTGTATCTTTTTGAATTATAGTTTTGTTTACATATGTGCCAGGGAGTGTGGGAAATCTATTTTTAGTGTTTTAAGGAGCCTTCGTAGCATTGACCGTAGTGGCTGTGCCGATGTACATTCCCACCGACAGCGTAGGCGGGGTCCCTTTTCTTACGGACTGCTTTTAACCCACCACTGTAGTGATGCCACTTGAGCTGCTCAATCAAGCGCACACCTGAGGATCCACCCCTGATGCGTGAATTAGGCCATTCTCCTTGTTGTTGTTGTTTTTTAGGGAGGGGGTGCTGCTCTGGGCCTTCCTTGCTGTGTGCAGCTTCTCTCTAGTTGCGGTGAGTAGGGGCTACTCTTCGTTGGGGTGCATTGCTCACTGCGGTGGCTTCTCGTTGTAGAGCAGACTCCGGGTGCGGGGTCTTCCTTAGTTGAGGCGCACAGACTTAGTTGCCCTGCAGCATGTAGAATATTCCCAGACCAGGGATCTAGTCTGTGTCCCCTGCATTGACAGGTGGATTCTTAACCACTGGACCATCAGGGAAGTCCTCAAGTTCTCCTTGTTGTTGAAGCCAGTTTGGGCTGGGTTTTATGATCCCAGCAAATCAAAGAGCCCTGGTTAGTACCTCTGGTGCCTCATGGGAAGAGCTTTCGTCTGCCTCGTCTCCTCCAGACCTGTCTTTTCTGACCGTGTCCTTCTTAAGTGCAGCGATAAGAGCTGGGCCCAGGCTCCAGGAGAAGTCCTTTATCCTGAAACAAAGTACATGCCGCAGTTCCATGGCCACTGGTGAAGATGGATGTGGGAAAATGCATTGCTCTGTTGACTCATGATCCTTCGGATTCATTTCTCCACCAGTGGCTCCTGCTAAAACATGCCTTTTCCATCCACAACCTGCCCTTAGATATTTGGCAACAGTTTCCGAGTCTTTCTGAGTCAGGCCCCTTTGGGAGGAGAGAGACAGAGGAGTCTGTCCCATGGAGACTGTCAGTTTCCAAGGGGAACGAGCTCTGTGTCCACCTTCACCCTGCCTTGCCATGTGAACGTGAGCAGGTGCCTGCGTCTCTCTGGTTCTCAGTGTCCTCCCTTAAAAAAGGAGGTGAAGGTTACACCAACATGTCACAACCTGCTCCAGGATGTTCTTGGCTCCCTTCTGTCCAGAGGAGACATGAAATTTAAGAAGCAGCGTCGCTCAGACAATCTGAGTCTTGTGCAGTCAGTGGTATCCTAGCAGAGATAAAGGCATACACTCTATGCCCTTTGCCATCTGCCATCTCATTTGATCCTCCCAGAAGCCAGTGAGGAGACAGGACCAGACAGACCTGCAGGACAGATATGGTCTCACCTCCAGGGCCTGGGATAAAATAGCCACTGTGGGTTATTGAGTACTTTCTGCTGACTGTGTGCCAAGTACTTCATGTATGATCATTTTGTTTCACTCTCACGTCAACCCTGCTGGGTGGTTACTATTATTAGTCCCTTTTCCAGATAAGGACCCTGAAACTCAGTGGGGTGACGTAACTGTCCAAGGAAAAGGAAGCAAAAGGAAGCGGTGGAGCTGGGATTCAGAGGCGGCTCCAGCGTCTCGGAGGCTGCCTGTGTTTTCCATCACACAGCACTCCCTCTTGGTGTTGACAGGAGCACAAGGGTGGGAGTGGGGTGGGGCAGAACTCGGAATGCAGACTTGGGATGGCAAGAAACTCTGAACACTCACTAGTTCTTCACAGTGGAAACTGACACAACATGGCAAAGCAACTAGACTCCAATAAAAATTAATAAAAAATAAATAAATTAGCTATCAGTTCAGTGTAGTTCATTTCACTTGCTCAGTCGTGTCCAACTCCTTGTGACCCAATGGACTGCAGCACGCCAGGCCTCCTCACCCATCAGCAACTCCTGGAGTCCACCCAAACCCATGTCCATTGAGTCAGCAATGCCATCCAATCATCCCGTCCTCTGTCGTCCCCTTCTCCCCCTGCCCCCAATCCCCACCCCTAGCATCAGGGTCTTTTCCAGTGAGTCAGCTCTTCCCATCAGGAGGCCAAAGTATTGGAACTTCAGCTTCAGCATCATTCCTTCCTATGAATAATCAGGGTTGATTTCCTTTAGGATTGAGGGGTTTGATCTCCTTGCTGCCCAAGGGACTCTCAAGAATCTTCTCCAACACCACAGTTCAAAAACATCAATTCCTCGGTGCTCAGCCTTCTCTATAGTCCAACTCTCACATCCATACATGACCACTGGAAAAACCACAACCCTGACTAGAGATATATTATACAGCATAGAGAATACAGCCAATAGTCTAAACTAACTTTACACAGCGTATAAGCTATACAAATTCAGAGTCACTATGTTGTACACCTAGAACTAATATTAGACTGCAAATTGACTATACCTCACTAGAAAAAAGGGTTTCCCTTGTAGCTCAGTTGGTAAAGAATCTGCCTACAATGCAGGAGACCTGGGTTCGATTCCTGAGTTGGGAAGATCCCATGGAGAAGGAAATGGCAACCCACTCCAGTATTCTTGCCTGGAGAATCCCATGGACTGTAGCCTGCCAGGCTCCTCTGTCCATGGGGTCGCAAGAGTCAGACACAACTTAGCAACTAAACCACCAGCACCCCTAAAAAAGGGCTTCCCAGGTGGCGCTAGTGATAAACAATCCACCTGCCAACGCAGGAGACCTAAGGTATGTGGGTTTGATCCCCGGGTCGGGAAGATCCCCTGGAGAAGGAAAGGGCAACCCACTTCAATATTCTTGTCTGAAGAATCCCATGGGACAGTGGAGCCTGGCAGGCTACAGTCCATGGGGTCGCAAGGAGTTGGATCTGACTGAAGCAACTTAGCACACACTGGATGTGTGCGTGTATACACACACACACACACACACACACACACACACACACACACACACAAAAGTTGGGGAAAAAAAAAAACAACTCTATACACTTACTAGTTCTGTGGCCAGGGCAAAAATCTCCCATCTCACTGAGCCTCAGTTTCCTTTTCTTTAAAATGGGGCTAATGGTTCTCATCTGAATCGTGAGGACTTGGGAGGGGTGGGAGGGGGAAATATTCATAGCAAGGGTGTGTAAGCGAGCATCTCTTTTGTACTTCAGAGCGGTCTAAATGAAGAGACTGTTGTTTTTCTTAATCCCGGAGCAGGGGCTGGGCCAGGAAGTAGGCAGGCCGATCAGGGCGGGCCAAGTATCCCAGAGTGGCTGTTTCCACGCTTGGCGTCCACCAAGTCCTCTGGAAAGAAAGAGACAGGGCAAGAGTCAAGGCCCAAGCCCTGGATTCTTATCTAGAACTTCCCTCCACCCCGGGCCCTCCAGGGGAAGAGCAACTCCGAACTGTCACCACCGAGTTCCAGGCATTCCAAAGGGCTCATCGGGGAGGAAGGCTGTCATCGCCGAGCCAGCAGCAGCCAGAGAGAGGCCCGGAAGGGCTGGCGGAAATCCAGGCCTCGCAGCCTCCGTCCTCGCCCTGCCCTGGTCTCACTGTCCTACCCGAGGCCCAGCCAGAGCCCGATCCTCCCAAGAGGAGCCGCGGACCGCAGACCCCAGCGGTGATGGCCCGGCGCCCAACCCTCCCGAGCGGCAGCTTTAAGGGCGACTGGGATTTGGACTCAGGACGCCCAGCCTCTGTTGTGGCTCAGGCCTCTCCCCTCTCTGGACCTCGGTGTCCCCGCCGTGGACCAGGAATGTCAGGGAAGGGCACCGCAGTCCTGGGGTGAAGTCGGAGCCCCTGCTACCCTGTCACAAAGTGCCCCTCCCATCCTTCTTCCCAGGCTGCCCGCAGGGTCACCGTCACAGTCCTCCAGCCCAGGGATTCCACTTGCATGCCATCTTTTGATTCTGTATGTCTGATGCTTCCTGAATTCTAGGTCTTTCTTGCTCCCAGTTAGGCTGAGAGGTCCTTCAGGCTGAGTATGGGGGCCTGCTCGCTTCTCTGCGTCCCTCAGAGCCCAGCCCAGCACAGAGTGAACCTCGCGCCTCTTCACTGATTGTGCTGCTGGGCCATCCTGGGGACCCCTGACAGACATTCAGTCCACTCCCAGGGCCTGTGGGAAAGAGTTCTGGCCACACAGATGGGGCAATCCTGCCTTCTGACTGCAGCTGCCCCCTGCTCAGACTGCGTGATTTTGTTCAGGGCCCTTCCCCTCTCCCAGAAGCATCCGTGGCTCTTTGAAACATGCTCAGTGGAGACCAATGGCACCCCACTCCAGTACTCTTGCCTGGAAAATCCCATGGATGGAGGAGCCTGTTAGGCTGCAATCCATGGGGTTGCTAAGAGTCGGACTTCACTTTCACTTTTCACTTTCATGCATTGGAGAAGGAAATGGCAACCCACTCCAGTGTTCTTGCCTGGGGAATCCCAGGGATGGCGGAGCCTGGTGGGCTGCCGTCTATGGGGTCACACAGAGTCGGACACAACTGAAGCGACTTAGCAGCAGCAGCAGTGGAGACCCAGGGAACATTGTGGCTCCAAGGAGAGTGAGCAGTGGGTGTTCCTGGGTGGTGGGGTGAGGCCCAGGGCAGGAGCTGGTACTTCAGACCTCAACACCACCCTGCCCCCAGAGCTGCTCTGCCCTTCACTTGTAACTTGTATGCACTGGGCAAACCTGGCATTTGTGTTGCGTGTGTGTGTTTAAGGCTTTCCTAGGGCTTAACTCATTCACAATAAACTGCCATATTTAATACGTATACACTTCTGGACTTCTCTGATGGTCCAGTGGATAGGAAAGTGAAAGTGAAAATCGCTCAGTTGTGTCTGACTCTTTGTGACCCCATGGACTATACAGTCCATGGAATTCTCCAGGCCAGAACACTAGAGTGGAAAGACTTTCCCTTCTCCAGGGGAATCTTCCCAACCCAGGGATCGAGCCCAGGTCTCCCACATTGCAGGCAGATTATTTCCCAGCTGAGCCACAAAGGAAGTCCAAGAATACTGGAGTGGGTAGCCTATCCCTTCTCCAGCAGATCTTCCTGATCCAGGAATTGAATCAGGTCTTCTGCGTTGCAGGCAGAGTCTTTCCCAGCTGAGCTCTCAGGGAATCTGCCTGCCAGTGCAGGTTGGGTCCCTGGTCTGGGAAGATCCTGCGTGCTGTGGGGCAGCTAAGCCCATGTGCCACAAGTGTGGAGCCTGTGCTCTCGAGCCAGTGCTCTGCAACAAGAGAAGTCATCAAAATGGGAAGCTGGTGTACTGTAACAAAGACCCAGAGAAACCAAAAACAATTTTTTTAAAAAAGACTTAAAAAAAGAAAGTGTACGCTTTGATAAGTTTTGACATATATGTACACGCAGGAAACCATCTACAATCATGAGGGCGGAGGTATCCATCCCCCTCAAAACTTGCCCCGTGCCCCTTTCCAATTCCCCCCATTACCCAAGAACCACCAATCTGCTTTCTATCACCGCACACCAGTGGTCATTTTCGACATTTGTTTATGTAAATGGACTCACCCAGTACGGTCTCCTTTTTGTCTGGTTTCTTTCACTCAGCATAATTCCTCTCCATCTATGTAGGCACATGTAGCAGTGGCCCATTCCTTTTTAGTGCTGCCTGCTGTTCTGTTGTACTGGAGGCACCACAGTTGTTAACCCACTGACCTGTTGATGGGCATTTGGGTTTGTTTCCAGTTTTTAGGTATTACAAATGCATGTTCCTGCTATGAGTGTTCCAGTTCACATGATTTTATCTGAAAAAGTTGCACTATTAAAAGAAACAAAAAAGCTAGGGGATTTCCCTGGTGATCCAGTGGTTAAGAATCTGCCTTGCAATGCAGAGGATGCAAGTTAGACCCCTGGTCCAGAAACAAACATTTCACATGCTGTGGAGCAGCTAAGCCCACAGCACAACTACAGAGCCCCTGTGCCACAACCAGAGAGTCCCTGCCACAATGAAAGATCCACAGGATGCAGCAAAAATCCCTCATGCAGCAATTGAGACCTGATGCAGCCAAATACATAAATGAATGAATAAATAAATGTTTTAATAGGTATTGCTGTTGTTCAGTCGCTAAGCCATGTTTGATTCTTTGCAACCTCATGGACTGCAGCATGCCAAGCTTCCCTGTCCTTCCCCATCTCCCAGAGTTTGCTCATACTCGTGTCCTCTGAGTCCATGATTCCATCCAACCATCTCATCCTCTGTCGTCCCCTTCTGCTCCTGCCCTCACTTTCCCAGCATCAGGGTCTTTTCCAATGAGTCAGCTCTTCCCATCAGGTGGCCAAAGTATTGGAACTTCAGCTTTGGCATCATTCCTTCCAATGAATATTCAAGGTTGATCTCCTTACTGCCCAAGGGACTCTCAAGAGTCTTCTCCAGCACCACAATTCAAAAGCATCAATTCTTCGGTGCTCAGCCTTCTTTGTGGTCCAACTCTCACATCCGTACATGACTACTGGAAAAATGACAATTTTGACTATACTGACCTTTGTGTGTAAAGTAATGTCTCTGTTTTTTAATATTTGATCTGGGTTGTCATAGCTTTTCTTCCAAGGATTAATCGTCTTTTAATTTCATGGCTGCAGTCACTATCCATAGTGATTTTCCACAGTGATTTTGGCACCCAAGAAAATAAAATCTACACTGTTTCCCCTTTTCCCCCATCTATTTGCCATGAAGTGATGGGATGGGATGCCAAGATCTTAGTTTTTCAATGTTGAGTTTTAAGCTAGCTTTTGCACTCTCTTTTTCCACCCTCATCAAGAGGCTCTTTAGTTCGTCTTCACTTTCTGCCATTAGAGTGGTATCATCTGCATATCTGAGGTTACTAGTATTTCTCCTGGCAATCTTGATTCCAGCTTGTGATTCATCTAGCCCAGCACTTCACATGATGTAGTCTACATATAAGTTAAATAAGCAGGGTGACAGTATAAAGTCTTGACAAACTCTTCTCTCAATTTTGAGCCAGTTCATTGCTCCATGTCTGGTTCTAACTTTTGCTTCCTGGTCTGCATACAGGTTTCTCAAGAGGCAGGTAAAAATGTACACATGTGTACATATTTTTTTAAAAAGCTAGATAATGTGATTCCCCTAAAACTGAAGGCTCTTAAGGACCAGAAAGCCGTCATGGAGAGTCAAGGACTAAGGGAGCTGGTGTTTTGAGCTCCTACTCGTGCCAAGAACCTGACCACATCTGCTCATTTAATGATAGCACATCTGGGAAGCAGGTGCCATTGTTACATTGTTACAGATGAAATAGCTGAGACATAGAGGCATGGATGCGGCTGGCTGACACACATATAGGCTGGGGCAGAGCCATGACTCAGTCCCAAGGTCTAGCTGCCTCTCTCCGGTGAAGAGAACCAGCACTGGTTCCTTCTTGCTTTGACTCACTGTGAGACTGGGGATGACGTTTGTATTGACTTTGTCATACTGGGCCCGCTGGGGATAACCACTCAAGCCTGGGAGGCACAGCGGGGAGCTGGGGCCAGAGCAGGGGCAGGAAGTGAGTCAGCCACAGTCGTGAGGGCCACCGGGTCGGGGGCCTGGCAGAGGAAGACGGGAGGGAGCCCCTTGAGTGACCTCACACAGAGGTCACTAGGCTTTCCACACAGGTTCTCTCCTATAACGTTCACCGTAATTCTGAGACGCGAGAATGACCATCTCCAGCTTACAGATGGGAAAACTGAGGCTCAGGAGCGTCCATCAGTCAGGACTCTGTCAGCTTCCAGTAACAGAAAAGCCAGCTGAAAGTGGCTTAGGGGATTCCCTGGCAGTCCAGTGGTTAGGACTCCATGCTTTCACTGCTGGGGCCCGGGTTCAATATCTGGTTGAGGAACTAAGATCCCATGCCAAAAAAAAAAAAAAAATGTGGCTTAAACCATAAATACATTGAGTTGATAAAACCTCCAAAGCTGTAGGTTCAGCAAGGGCCAGGTTTTATCCAGAGGCCCACGGGCCCTTAGGACCTGGGCTCTTCCGCTCATGGGGGGCGCCCCCAGCACACTCCCCCTCATTCACCATCAGCTGTGCATCTGTGCTCTCGCTTCAGTCGGGTCTGACTCTCTGTGACCTATGGACTGTAACCAGCCAGGCTCCTCTGTCCAAGGGGTTCTCCAGGCAAGAATACTGCAGTGGGTTGCCATGCCCTCCTCCAGGGGATCTTCCTGACCCAGGGATCGAACCCATGTCTCTTATGTCTCCGGCATTGCTGGTGGGTTCTTTATCACTAGCGCCACCTGGGAAACCCCTACCATCAGCCGGAATTGCCTAAAACCATCACTGGGTTAGGGACCAGACCTCACTTGTGGCCCAGACCCATCCGGCCCCACCTCCAGGGTGGGATCCCTCTGGAGACTGGATGCTGAGAGGGGGGTCTTGTTTGAGAGGAAGAAGGGGTCTGCCATGGGAGCAGGAGAGGCCTGCACAAGGTCATCTAGCTGGCCAAGGAGAAAATTGTGGCTCCTGTTACGGAAACCAGGAGTTTCCTTGGGCAGCCCTACTGCTCCATGAACACTGTGCCAGCTGTGTATCATCCCATCACGGTGAGGTGAGATGCTAATATTATACCCACTTTATAGAGGCAGACATGGAAGCTCAGAGAACAAGAAGTTTGTCCGAGATCACACCGCCAGAAAGTGATGGCCCTGGTACTTGAACTCTGTCTGGTATTCCAGCTTGTGCTTCCTCCAGCCCAGTGTTTCTCATGATGTACTCTGCATAGAAGTTAAATAAGCAGGGTGACAATATACAGCCTTGATGTACTCCTTTTCCTATTTGGAACCAGTCTGTTGTTCCCTGTCCAGTTCTAACTGTTGCTTCCTGGCCTGCATATAGGTTTCTCAAAAGGCAGGTCAGGTGGTCTGGTATTTCCATCTCTTTCAGAATTTTCCACAGTTTCTTGTGATCCACAGAGTCAAAGGCTTTGGCATAGTCAATAAAGCAGAAATAGATGTTTTTCTGGAACTCTCTTGCTTTTTCCATGATCCAGCAAATGTTGGCAATTTGATCTCTGGTTCCTCTGCCTTTTCTAAAACGAGCTTGAACATCTGGAAGTTCACAGTTCATGTACTGTTGAAGCCTGGCTTGGAGAATTGTAAGCATTACTTTACTAGAGTGTGAGATGAGTGCAATTGTGTGGTAGTTTGAGCATTCTTTGGCATTGCCTTTCTTTGGGATTGGAATGAAAACTGATCTTTTCCAGTCCTGTGGCCACTGCTGAGTTTTCCAAATTTGCTGGCATATTGAGTGCAGCACTTTCACAGCATCATCTTTCAGGATTTGAAATAGGTCAACTGGAATTCCATCACCTCCACTAGCTTTGTTCGTAGTGATGCTTCCTAAGGCCCACTTGACCTCACATTCCAGGATGTCTGGCTCTAGATGAGTGATCACACCATCATGATTATCTGGGCCGTGGAGTTCTTTTTTGTACAGTTCTTCTGTGTATTCTTGCCACCTCTTCTTAATATCTTCTGCTTCTGTTAGGTCCATACCATTTCTGTCCTTTATTGAGCCCATCTTTGCATGAAATGTTCCCTTGGGATTTCTAATTTTCTTGAAGAGATCTCTAGTCTTTCCCATTCTATTGTTTTCCTCTATTTCTTTGCATTGATCACTGAGGAAGGCTTTCTTATCTCTCCTTGCTGTTCTTTGGACCACTGCATTCAGATGCTTATATTTTTCCTTTTCTCCTTTGCTTTTTGCTTCTCTTCTTTTCACAGCTATTTGTAAGGCCTCCTCAGACAGCCATTTTGCTTTTTTGCATTTCTTTTTCTTGGGGATGGTCTTTATTCCTGTCTCCTGTACAATGTCATGAACCTCCATCCATAGTTCATCAGGCACGGTGTTTATCAGATCTAGTTCCTTAAATCTATTTTTCACTTCCACTGTATAGTCAAGTCATAAGGGATTTGATTTAGGTCATACCTGAATGGCATGAGGAATTTGGCAATAAGGAATTCATGATCTGAGCCACAGTCAGCTCCTGGTCTTGTTTTTGCTGACTGTATAGAGCTTCTCCATCTTTGGCTGCAAAGAATAAAATCAATCTGATTTCGGTGTTGACCATCTGGTGATGTCCATGTGTAGAGTCTTCTCTTGGATTGTTGGAAGAGGGTGTTTGCTATGACCAGCATGTTCTCTTGGCAGAACTCTATTAGCCTTTGCCCTGCTTCATTCTGTACTCCAAGGCCAAATTTGCCTGTAACTCCAGGTGTTTCTTGACATCCTACTTTTGCATTCCAGTCCCCTATAATGAAAAGGACATCTTTTTTGGGTGTTAGTTCTAGAAGGTCTTGTAGGTCTTCATAGAACCATTCAACTTCAGCTTCTTCAGCGTTACTGAAGGCATAGACTTAGATTACCATGATATTGAATGGTTTGCCTTGGAAATGAACACAGATCATTCTGTCATTTTTGAGATTGCATCCAAGTACTGCATTTCAAACTCTTTTGTTGACTATGATGGCTACTCCATTTCTTCTAAGGGATTCCTGCCCACCTACTGGAAGCACAGGCTGGAATCAAGATTGCCGGGAGAAATGTCAATAACCTCAGATATGCAGATGACACCACCCTTAAGGCAGAAAGTGAAGACGAACTAAAGGGCTTCTTAATGAAAGTGAAAGAGGAGAGAGAAAAAGTTGGCTTAAAGCTCAACATTCAGAAAACTAAGATCATAGCATCCGGTCCCATCACTTCATGGCAAATAGATGGGGAAACAGTGGAAACAGTGGCTGACTTTATTTTTCTGGGCTCCAAAATCACTGCAGATGGTGATTGCGGCCATGAAATTAAAAGACACTTACTCCTTGGAAGGAAAGTTATGACCAACCTAGACAGCATATTAAAAAGCAGAGATATTACTTTGTCAACAAAGGTCTGTCTAGTCAAGGCTATGGTTTTTCCAATGGTCATGTATGGATGTGAGAGTTGAACTATAAAGAAAGTTGAGCACCAAAGAACTGATGCTTTTGAACTGTGGTGTTGGAGAAGACGCTTGAGAGTCCCTTGGACTGCAAGGAGATCAGTCCTGGGTGTTCATTGGAAAGACTGATGTTGAAGCTGAAACTCCAATACTTTGACTAACTGATGCGAAGAGCTGACTGATTTGAAAAGACCATGATGCTGGGAAAGATTGAGGGAAGGAGGAGAAGGGGATGACAGAGGATGAGATGGTTGGATGGCATCACCGACTCAATGGACATGGGTTTGGGTGAACTCCTTGAGTTGGTGATGGACAGGGAGGCCTGGCGTGCTGTGGTTCATTGGGTTGCAAAGAGTCGGACACGACTGAGCAACTGAACTGAACTGAACTGGTATTCCAGGATCCTACCACACACAAAGATTAAGGGAAGGGCTTAGAGAAGGCCCAGGTGGGTGAATCAGAGGACACCTGGGGCAGCCCCCAGGCCAAATAGAGATGGCTGAGCAGTGACAGGTAAGGGTCAGCTGCTTGGGAAGTCCAGTAGCCAGGAATAGGTCTGAGGCCAGGCTGGCCGGCAAGCCCAGCCCAGCCTGTAACACAAGCCAAGGAGGCGACCCCAGCCACCCACCTTGCCTGCTTCTCAAGTTCCAAGTCTCTTGCCTGAGGGCCCTGATCCACGTTCCAGATGGAAAAACTGAGGCTGACCTTGCATAAAAGTCTGGTTTATCTGTTTCATTCACTGCCTCATCCTTTTGCCTAGAACAGTGCCTAGCCCGTTGTAGGCATTCAATAAACATTTTCAGAATGACTGACTTGTTGAATGAAGGTGGTTTTCTGGAGGCACTTAGAATTGCAACAGAAAGCTGACTATCAGAACCAAGTCTCGGGACGTCTCTCTGGTGGTTCAGTGGCTAGGACTCTGCTCCCAATGCGGGGGCCAGGGTTCAATCCCTGGTCTGGGAACTAGGTCCCACATGCCACCATTAAAAAATCCTGAAGGCCACAACCAAGATCTGGTGCAAGCAAATAAATAATTTTTTTTTTTTTTTTAAAAAGAACAGCCTCTTCTTCAGCCCCTGACGTCACACACGGGAAGACTACTGGGGGTATCCCTCACAAGGCACACAGCCTCTCACAGACACAACATTTAATACATTTCCCCCAAAGCGCGCACACACACACACACACACACCTTACTTTAGTTCCAAGGACAGACTCCCCTCAGCCTACTTATGCATAAACAGGGTGGTGGGAGGTAGAGAGGGTCACTGGCAGGACCCTTGTGTAAGGGCAAGGTCAGGAAAAGCAGCCTGAACGTGACGTCACCCACCACCAACCCCGCCCATCTGGGCTGAACGCCTCCTCTTGTCTCCCCTTCTCTGAACACTCACTTTCTCAAGACTCCTGGCTACCTCAGCCCCAGGGGTGCAGGTCCTCTCAGTTCCAACACCCAACTGAGACTGGTGTCTAGGTTTCAATTTCAAATTCTTTGAGAGTGAATCTGCCTCGCTAGCTGGGGTTGGAAGCCACTTCCAGCTCAGCGGCCACCGCCCAGGACCCATGATGGTGGGAGCAGAGCCTGAAAATGCCAGTGCGCATGCCTTCTCTAACAGGAATGTGGGGGGTAGAGGAAGTGATGCCTTCACAGCCCCCATCCTTCAAGATATTCAAGAAGTCGAGTATCTCCTGTGATGACGCTCTTCTCACCCATACGGCACAGTGCCATCCCTTGTCCCTTGTTATTCAGTGCCTCGGTCACGTCTGACTCTGTGACCCGTGGACTGCAGCACGCCAGGCTTCCTGTGTTTCACCGTCTCACGGAGCTTACTCAAACTCATGCCCATTGAGTTGGTGATGCGATCCAAACATCTCATCCACTGTCGTCCCTTTTTCTTCAGCCTTCAATCTTTCCGAGCATCAGGTCTTTTCCAATAAGTCAGCTCTTCCCAGCAGGTGGCCAATGTATTGGAGCTTCAGCTTCAGCATCAGTCCTTCCAATGAATATTCAGGGTTGATTTCCTTTAGGATTGACTCATTGGATCTCCTTGCTGTCCAAAGGACTCACAAGAGTCTTCTCCAGCACCACATTTTGAAAGCATCAACTCTTCTGCAATCAGCCTTCTTTGTGGTCTGACTCTCACATCCATACATGACTACCGGAAAAACCATAGCTTTGATTATACTGACCTTTGTCAGTAAAGTGATGTCCCTGTTTTTTAATATGCTGTCTAGGTTTGTCATGGTTTTTCTTCCAAGGAAAATTATCTCTTAATTTCATGGCTACAATCACCATCCACAGTGATTTTGGAGCCCAAGAAAATAAAATCTATCACTGTTTCTACCTCTTCCCATCTATTTGCCATGAAGTGATGGGACCAGATGCCATGATCTTAGTTTTTCAATGCTGAGTTTTAAGCCAGCTTTTGCACTCTTCTCTTTCACCCTCATCAAGAGGCTCTTTAGTTCCTCTTCACTTTCTGCCATTGGAGTGGTGTCATCTGCATATCTGAGGTAGTTGATATTGCTCCTAGCAATCTTGATTCCAGCTTGTGATTCAACTAGCCCAGCATTTCACATGATGTACTCTGCATGTAAGTTAAATAAACAGGGTGACAATTTACAGCCTTGTTGTACTCCTTTCCCAATTTTGAATCAATCTGTTGTTTCATGTCTGGTTTGAACTGTTGCTTCTTGACCTGCATAAAGTTTCTCAGGAGGCAGATAAGGTGGTCTGGTATTCTCATCTCTTCAAAAATTTTCCAGTTTCTTGTGATCCACACTGTCAAATGCTTAGCATAATCAAGGAAGCAGAAGTAGATGTTTTCCCGGAATTCCTTTGCTTTTTCTATGATCCAATGGATGTTGGCAATTAGGTCTCTGTTTCCTCTGCCTTTTCTAAATCCAGCTTACACATCCTGAAGTTCTCAGTTCATATGCGGTTGAAGCCTAATTGAAGGATTTTGAGCATTACTTTGGTAGCATGTGAAATGAGCACAGTTGTACAGTAGTTTGAGCATTCTTTGGCATTGCCTTTCTTTGGGACTGGAATGAAAACTGACCTTTTCCAGTCCCGTGGCCACTGCTGAATTTTCCAAATTTGCTGGCATATTGGCTGTGTAGCATTTTCACAGCATCATCTTTTAGGATTTGAAATAGCTCAGCTGCAATTCCATCACCTCCACTAGCTTTGTTCATAGTAATGTTTCTTAAGGCCCACTTGACTTTACATTCCAGGGTCTCTGGCTATTGGTGAGTGACCACACCATCGTGGTTATCTGGGTCATTAAGACCTTTTTTGTATAGTTCTTCTGGGCATTCTTGCCACCTCTTCATAATCCCTTCTGCTTCCATTAGGTCCTTGTTGTTTCTGTCCTGTATCGAGCCCATCTCTGCATGAAATGTTCCTTTGGTATCTCCAATTTTCTTGAAGATCTCTAGTCTTTCCCACTCTATTGCTTTCCTCTGTTTCTTTGCATTGTTCACTTAAGAAGGCTTTCTTCTCTCTCCTTGCTATTCTCTGGAACTCTGCATTCAGTTGGGTATATCTTTCCCTTTCTCCTTTGCCTTTCACTTCTCTTCTTTTCTCAGCTATTTGTAAGACCTCTTCAGACAACCACTTTGCTTCCTGGTATTTCTTTTTCTTTGAGGTGGTTTTGGTCACTACCTCCTGTACAGTGTTATGATCTTCTATCCATAGTTCTTCAAGCACTCTGTCTACTAGATCTAACCCTTTACATGCATTTGAGAGATGTATACCACCTCCACTGTATGATCGTAAGGGCTTTGATTTAGGTCATACCTAAATGGTCTAGTGGTTTTCCCTAGCTTCTTCAATTTAAGCCTGAATTTTTTGATAAGGAATTCATGATCTGAGCCCTAGTCGGCTCCCAGTCTAATTTTTGCTAACTGTGTAGAGTGTCTCCATCTTCGGCTGCAAAGAATTTAATCCGTCTTATTTCAGTATTGAAAATACTAATGTATTGAAAATAATCTGGTGATGTCCATGTGTAGTTATCTCCTGTGTTGTTGGAAGAGAATGTTTGGTGTGACCAGTGTGCTCTCTTGGCAAAATTCTCTTAGCTTTTTCCCTGCTTCATTTTGTACTCCAAGGCCAAACTCGCCTGTTATTCCAGTTTATCTCTTGACTTTCTGCTTTTGCATTCCTATCCCCTATGATGAAAAGGACATCTTTTTTTTGGTGTTAATTCTGGAAGGTCTTATAGGTCTTCACAGAACCTTCAACTTCAGCTTCTTTGGCTTTAGTGTTTGGGGCATAGATTCAGATTACTGTGATGTTGAATGGTTTGCCTTGGAAACAAACCAAGATCATTCTGTCTTGAGATTACACCCAAGTACTGCATTTTGGATTCTTCTGTTGATTGTGGGGGAGTACTCCATTTCTTCTAAGCGATTCTTCCCCACAGTAGTAGATATAATGGCTGACCCAGGGATAAAACCCAGGTCTCCTGCATTGAGGCAGATTCTTTACCAACTGAGTCACTAGGGAAGCCCTAGATAAAATGGCCATCTGAATTAAATTCACCCACTCCTGTCCATTTTAGTTCACTAATTCCTAAAATGTCGATATTCACTCTCACCATCTCTTGCTTGATCGTGTCCAATTTACCTTGATTCATGGACCTAACATTCCAAGTTCCTATGCAATTGTTCTTTAGGGCATTGGACCATTGTCCCTTATTACTCATTACTGGTTGAGAGCTCTTAAGTAATCCCTTCTTCTGAACTCATCATTGCTCATATGCTCACATCTGTGGCTGCAGCACTTACGTAGTTTTAAGTTAAGGCAACAACCTGTTTCCTCGTTCTGCTTCTTTCTAAATAATTTTTACACCTTGTAGAGCCAAATCTCATGTAAGAGAGGATGTGATTGGTTCTCTTATCGTTAGCTTGCCAGTACTTCCCTTGCTGGCCATAGCATTCATACCAGCTTGCCTGTTGGTTGCTAGCCAACCTATAGATGGCTGTCCAAAGACCAGAGCCCCGCCCACTTCTGGACAGAGATGTTTGGGGTCATTTTTTAGCTTTGGCTTTTGCAAGTGTTTTCTCCTCTTATCCTGATTTTCCTGTGGGTCTGGGCCAGTTCCCCCACCAGAATTCTTAGCTCATTGTTTACAGAGGCTTATTCTTCTCCTTCCTAGTGTTTCTCCACCTTTTCCCTGCCGATTGTGTGTTTTGGACACAGCTCTGATCATTTCAACCAACAGTCACATGTATCGCTGTGAGCAAGTCTCTCACCTGCTTTGAACCTCAGTTTTTCTGTGTGTATGTTGGGGCTGCGTGTGTGTGTGTGTGCTCAGCTGCTCAGTCACGTCCTACCCCATGGGCTGTAGTCCACCAGGCTCCTCTGTCCGTGGAATTCTCCAAGCAAGAATATGGAGTGGGTTGCCATTTCCTCCTCCAGTGGATCTTCCCAACACAGGGATAGAACCCGCATCTCTTGCATCTCCTGCACTAGCAGCAGATTCTTTATCACTGAGCCAACTGGGAAGTCAGTGCTGGGGTCACTAATTCTCATCTCACAGGGTTACTGAGAAGATGAAAGGAGTCCATGTGGGCAAGCTCCACAGAACTGAATCCTAAACAAACTCAGTGTTGGTCTTTCCTTTTGGCATCAGCCCTTAGTTAAATTGATCAAAAGCTGGACCAGGAGTGAGAAGAGGCTTGAGTTCAAGCCTCAGCTGGGCATCTAATTTTCTGTGTTTGGGAAACTCCCTTCCCCTCTCTGGGATCGGTTTTCCTATCTGTATACAGCTTCACTGAAAGGCAACTCCCCTTACCTATCACCCATGGATCAGTGAAAGTCTACCACGTCCTCACACATGACCTTGGAGAAAGTTTTTACAAAGTGGGTGGGCTGTGTTCAACCTTTGGGTTACCAGTGGAGTGGAAAGGGCCTTTACGGGAGTGGAGAACTGAAGGCGATCAAGAATTCAGCAGGAGTAGGTTTTATGAAAGGAGGAAGTGAAGAGGCTGACTAGGAGAAATGGACCCCCTTCCCAAGAACCCCCATAGAGATTAGGAGGCGTGGTGGTCCTAAAACATTGTGCCCAAATGCTTTCTGCCCTTCCCGTAAAAACGAGGGTTTTTGTACGCCTTCCCCTTGAACATGGATTTTGTGACTGACCAATAGAATATAGGAAATGACCCAAATCTTGAGACTGGAAGGTCACTTCCTATTTCCAGGAATACTTATTCTTGGAATCCAGCTGCCATACTGTGCACAGGGAACCTTAAGAGGCCACGTGTGAATGTTCTGCCAGACAGCCCCGGCTGACATACCAGCCAACAACCAGTATCAACTGCCAGACATGTGAGCGGAGGAAGCCTCTCAGTTCAGTTCAGTCCAGTTCAGTCGCTCAGTCGTGTCCGACTCTTTGTGACCCCGTGAATCGCAGCACGCCAGGCCTCCCTGTCCATCACCAACTCGCGGAGTTCACTCAGACTCAAGTCCATCGAGTCGTTGATGCCATCCAGCCATCTCATCCTCTGACGTCCCCTTCTCCTCCTGCCCTCAAAGTACTGGAGTTAGCCTCTAGAACACTCCAGCTCCACTATCTACACGTGATCTCAGCCAAAGGCCGAGAAGCATTCCATCCACCCTCTGATCGCAACCACATGGAGAACCGTGAGACAGAACCCAGCCTAGCTAAGCACAGTTGACCCAGAGATCTGTGAGAAATAATAACAAATGATATTGTTTTAAGCGACGAAGTTTTTCGGTTGATTCATTTTACATCAACAGTTTAACTGGAATAGGAGACTAGTTATGAATCCTTTCACAGTGGGATAGGATAGGAAAGCCCATTTTTCATGAGATCTTAAAGCACAGGGGTGGGGGATGCCCAGCAAGCTGTTAAACTTGAAGGTCGAAAGCAGTGACATCTGGAGGAACTTGGCATGAGATAAAAAGTTTCTGCTGTGACCTTTAGGAGTTGGCCAGAGACTCACCAGGTGAGTAAAAGTGTGACTTGGAAGTTTCTATCTTGAGCAACTGACCTCAGTGATAGCAGGAGATGAGCAGGTTTGGGTGAGATGATGAGATCAGTTCTGGACACAATGTTGCATTTGCCAAGTGTCTTCTGTAAATACAAGAGCCTGCCCATAGACTGACAAAAAGAGAGGAAATCTTTCTGGAAGCTTCAGCTTAGAACCCCAGTCCTCATTCATCAATGCCCATGCTAATTCACTCATTCATTCATTTATTCATCCACTCATTCACTCATTTTGTAACCCATTCAGACAGAAAGGTATATTTAAGAACCCAGACTCTAGAGACTGCCTGGGTTCAAAGCCCAATTCTCCCTCTTCCTTCCCACATCCCCCATGGCCTTGGGCAAGTAACATAATCTCTTGGTACCTCAGCTTCCTTATCTCTAAACAGGAATGATAATAACAGTATTTATATTATTATAAAGATTAAAAGAGCACATACTTGGAAACCCTTAGAATAGTACTTGGAACATAAATACATATTACATGTTAGCTATTAATAGTTCAACAGAATCTTTATGCTGGACCCCTTACTGCACTGAGGGTGCACCTGAGAACTGGGCAGACACAAGCCCTGTCACAAGGCTTACACTTTTGTCTTTACCCCGCACCTGGGCCCTAGGCTTCCTCAAGTTTTCTTTCATGTGTATTGTCCCATTTGATCCTCAGGAAGAGACTATTAAAAAGAAAAAAACAGAAAGAGCCCATGAGGCTGGCATGATACTGACCTTCTCCCCATTTGACAGAGGTGGAAACTGAGGCCCAGAGAGGAGCATGGATGTCCTCTTTGCACAGTGCCTCTGTCTAGGCACAAATCGATGTGTCCCTTTAACAAAGGCACACTGGGGACTTCCCTGGCAGTCCAGTGGTTAGGACTCTGCCTTCCAATGTAGAGTGTGTGGGTTTGATCCCTGGTCAGGGAACTAGGATCCCACATGCAGTGGGGTGCAGCCAAATAGTTAAACAAACAAGAAAACATAAAAACAAAGACACTCCAACATGAGTGGGCCTTTCTCCTGTCAGGTAACCCTGCTTCCTCTGTCCATAAATCCTTCAGCAAACGAAATCTCAACCATGATTAACTTGTGACCTCTGAGCAGGGATCTCCACAACCCTTTGAAGGCAGAGTTTCTGGAGGGACGAGGTCAGGACCCTGTGCTCACACTGCCCCTCTTCTTACTTGGTCTTCTAAGTGAACTGGGTGTTTTTCCGCTTGGTGGGACCACACCAAACCCCACCCAATCCATATTATCTTCATGGATGCCTGAAATTCTAGCGCTCATGATTCATTCTTTCAAGTTGAGCAATGGCTCCCAGAAACATCCTGTAATATCCCCAAATCCCTCTGAAGCGGGTCACCAACACCTTATTGAGCTAAAAGCGGGCCTTGAAGACGATCGCCTTCCTCCTACAAACGAAGAAACTCTGGTCCAGAAGGAACTTGCCCGCGGGCGCAGAAGCGGTCAGTGGCAGAGCAGGAGTGGGAGACGGCCCTGTTTCCTCTAGGTCCATGGGTCTCCTGCTCATTTCAGTTCAGTTCAGTTCAGCCGCTCAGTCGTGTCCGATTCTTTGCGACACCATGGACTGCAGCACACCAGGCCTCCCTGTCCGTCACCAACTCCCAGAGTCTACCCAAAATCATGTCCATTGAGTCGGTGATGCCATCCAACCATCTCATCTCCCTGCTCGTGTACAGCCTGCAAAGAGCTTCCCCATCGGAGCTAACCTGATGGAGGCCATGCCTACGAGCAGACCGTCTTCCTGCGAGGTGCACGCGGGCTGCCTGAGGCTACACAACAATCACGCCCTCTTCTGATAACAGGGCCTGGTCGATCCTTTAGGGAATCAGCCCAAAGGTACTGTTCATTGGTCCTAGCCCAGGTCCCCCGAGTGGCCCTGGTTGCTGGCCTTTCCAAGGCCTCGTTCAGCTCCTCCTCCCATTCTTTCTGGGCAGACCCAGACCCTTCCAAGGCATTCCATTTGCTGTCGTTTAGGGAAAGCCAAGTTGCTTTCTGTCGTGGTTTCTTAAGAACTCTAATTGACATACCCACTTTACAGGTAAGAGGGATGAGGTGTGGAGAGGAAATGTGAACGATAAGAGATAAGGCCAGGGGACTTCCCTGATGATCCAGTGGTAAAGAACCTGCCTGCTACTGCAGGAGACGTGGGTTCAATCCCTGGTTTGGGAAGATCCCCTGGGGAAGGAAATGGCAACCCATGCCTGTATTCTCGCCTGGGAAACCCCATGGACAGAGGAGCCTCGCAGGTTACGGTTCACAGGGTCACAAAAGTGTCAGACACAACTGAGTGACTAAAACAGCAGAAGCACCTCCCCTGTGCAGTCAACAACTACACACAACAGCCCTAGAGACAGATTGTTGTTGTTTCGTTGCTAAGTTGTGTCTGAGTCTTTTCTGCAACCCCATGGACTGTAGCCCTCCAGGCTCCTCTGTCCATGGAATTTTCCAGGCAAGAATACTGGAGTGGCTTGCCATTTCCTTCTCCAGGGGATTCTCCCCACCCAGGGATCAAAACCAAGTCTCCTACATTGGCAGGTGGATTCTTTATCACTGAGCCATTTGCCTTATATGGTATAAGGACTAAATGACATAAAGTCTTTGGCACTGTGCCCAACACTTAGTAAGTGCTCAATAAATAGTAGCTAAATATGACACCCTCATCACAGGCTCTGTCTGGAAGGTGTCTGGCAGTCTGTGGTGAAACTGCAAGTCTTAGGTGCCTCCCTTTCTCACCGCCCACTCCCAAACCTCCCAACCTTTCCTGGATGGCCTCCATGCCTGGTTTCTTCCTCCAGGGCCCTGCAGGCTTGGCTGGGCTGTTGAGGAACAGGGTTCTGGCCTTGTCAAGCACACCGTGGCTTTCAGTTTGCCGAAGGCCCCAGATATACCAGGGCTCAGCTGTCATGGTGTTCCTGCTCCAAGGTTCAGAAGGTTCCAGCAGGGTGTTCTACCCTCCAGCCTCCTTCAGCCCCCAGGCAGATAGAAATCAGAACGCAGCATTTCTTCAGGGCCTACCTACAGCAGGCCCAGTAGCCTCCATAGCTGCCCAAGCCTCCTCGCACCTCCTCCGCCCTCCCACGCAGCCAGAGACAGGCATGGCTGGACCCAGGGCCTTTGGGAGAGCCACGTGTGCCAGCCCAGCGCCTGCCAGCTCTCAGGCTGATCTCACAATGGCCCCTTTCACCAGGGAGAGGAGCTGGCTACCCTGGAGCCCCAGGGGTGACGTCCCAGCCCCAGGGGCAGGGAGGAGGAGGTCAGAAACTCAGGAAGGGGCGGCCGAGGCTGGGAGAGGGCAAGGTGCTCAGTCCCTGCCGCCGCCACCACCGCATGACAGCGAGGTGACCACCACACAGCCAACACCACAGAGATCAGACTCCCTGGGGCCCGGGTGTGGGGGAACAAATAAGTGTGGGAGCAGATGGAGGGAAGGAGTTAGTCATGGGGTTCTGGGGGAAGGGAGGCTGGGCCCTCAGCCCACACTCTGGCTGGCATCTCCAGGCCCATAGCAAAAGGGTGACGTGGTCTTGGTCCTTGAAACAGCCCTTCCCGTAACAATCCGGGCATCGCAGCCAGGCACCTTTTGCCCCTCCCCTTTGTCCCCATGCCTTCTTCCCCAGGACTCCAGGAGCTCTTAAAGGAACTTGCATCTTCCTACAAGTTTCTCTGTCCCTGTTCAGTTCAGTTCAGTTCAGTCGCCTCTGACTCTTTGTGACCCCATGGACTACAGCGCACCAGGCCTCCCTGTCCATCACCAACTCCCGGAGTTTACTCAAACTCATGTCCATTGAGTCGGTGATGCCATCCAACCATCTCATCCTCTGTCGGCCCCTTCTCCTCCTACCTTCAATCTTTCCCAGCATCAGAGTCTTTTCAAATGAGTCAGCTCTTCGCATCGGGTGGCCAAAGTATTGGCGTCTCAGCTTCAACATCAGTCCTTCCAATGAATACTCAGGACTGATTTCCTTTAGGATGGACTGGTTGAATCTCCTTGCAGTCCAAGGGACTGTCAAGAGTCTTCTCCAACACCACAGTTCAAAAGCATCAGTTCTTCAGCACTCTGTCCCTGTTACCTGCCCCCTTCTCTACTCCTAGTGCCTAAATTTAATCTAAGGCACTCAATCCCCAAATTAAAGCCTTCACTGGCTCCCCACTGCCCAAAGGACCATGACCTCAAAGTCTGGACTTTCGCCACCTTTTCCTTAATATCTCTAAATTCCTTTATTCCAGGGAAGCCATCCCTCCCTCACTCTGTCCATGCAATTTGGATGAGGCTCAGGGCTAGGGAAAGGCTGCTGTTGCTGCTGCTAAGTTGCTTCAGTCGTGTCCAACTCTATGTGACCCCATAGACGGAAGCCCACCAGGCTCCGCCGTCCCTGGGATTCTCCAGCCAAGAACTCTGGAGTGGGTTGCCACAGGTGACCCCAACTTGGCCAATCAGAGTAGCTCAGCCCCGCCCCCAAACAGTGATTGGTTCAGGCGTAGTCAGGCGTAGACCCAAACCAGTCCAGGGAGAGTCAACTGCAGAACCTGTGTTTAACCACTGGGAGACATTGATTTTTTCCTTCCACTGGGCTGGAAATTGGGATGGGTTCAGTCTGGAGCTGCCTTCATTTGGAAAGGAACTGCTCCAGAAGGAAGGCAACACAGGGAGAAGCAGAAAGATGGGGACTAAGTCCTCGTGGCAGCATTTCAATCCCTAGATACAGCTCTTTCCTGAAGCAGGGAAAATGAAATTTTTATTTTTGGTGGGGGCAAATTTCCGTCTCATTTAAGCCTCTTGGGATTGTGTTTTCTGTGTCTTGCAACCCAGGAGTTCTGACCGATTCAGAGACCCTCCCTAGTCCAGTGGAGCACCGCAGCTGCCGTTTTGTCTGCCTTCGTCTGGGTATACCAAACTCGCTGCTCTCCCAAACACCCCATGTACCCGATGACTCTACTGGGCTCTCTGCCTGTGATGAACTCACTTTTCCCTTTTGCTTTTGCTCAGCTCTTAAAAGGTCCAGTTCAAATGCCCAGTTCCTCCATAGAGCCTCTGTCAGCTCCTCCGGGGGGAGAATTTGCTCTTTGCCCCTGGTCACTATAGAACCATTATTTGGCTGGATCACAGTGGTTTGTGTGAGAATCCATCTCCTCCACTAGATTATTGAGCTTCTTGAGGGCGACTGTGATTTTCTTTTCTTAGCATACAGTACCTGGTCTGGCATATCATAGGGGCTCAGAAATGCTTGTGAAATGATCTGAATTGCCATCAGACTGGATGGCTCCCAGCTTGGGGTTGGCATCATGGGGCTGAGCCCTGACTCCTGCACCACTACTAGGCAACTCTGCGGCCCGTTCCCACCTCTGTGTGGATGAGCTTTCCTCAGCTTAAAATGTCTGTCTCAGCCTGTCCTGGTGGTTCAGTGGTTAAGACGCTATGATCCCAATGCAGAGGATGTGGGTTTGATCCCTGGTCAGGGAACTAGATTCCGCATGCCATCAGTAAGAGCTCATCTGCTGTGACTAAGATCTAGCACAGTCAAATTAATAATAATAAAAAAATCTGTCTCCCCTCAATCTATAAATCCTGCTCATCCATCAAGGAGCTCACATCTCTTAATATGTGAGATGAAGGCTGCTTTGAAATTGAACAGACTTGAGTCCGAGTCCTGGCTCTTCCACATGACACACGAGTTTATGGGGCGAGTCGTAGAACTTCCCTGAGCCTCAGTTTCCTAAAGTGGCAAGTGCATAGGGTTTATTACATGGTGGGCATTGTTCTAGGTGCTTTACTGGTGCCAGCGTGCCTCATTCTTCTGTCCACCCTCTGGGGTGGACATACTCATATTATCCTTATAATAGATGAAGCAACAGAGGCCCAGAGAGGTTAGGTGCTGCCTGAAGCCATGACTTGGAGGTGGTAGAACTGGGATTGGAACTCACACATCAGTCACCAGAGCAGTCCTGCCCCTCGCAAAGTGAGGGCAAGACTAGCACGTTCTTTTCAAGGTTGTTGTGAAAGTTAACCTCCGAATAATGTGTGCCGAGGACTAGCAGAGCTGAGCACTGCTGTTACCTCTGGTGTGTTCTGAGCCTGGTAAAGTCCAGTCTTCCCAGAGAATCCTGGACCAGGCTGGAGGGAGTGGGGCTGTGGCTGGACTGGGACAGTGTCCACATGGCTTTGGCTGCATTTTAGGGCTCTCTCTGCTTGGCAGAAGGGTTCTGCTCATAATGCTCATTTGTCCAGACCGTAGGTCAATGGCTTCTGCATTCTCTGCATGCACTTCCCTGGGCACAGAAGGGGTGGAAGAGGACAGTATGGGCTCCAGCCAGGCTAGGGAAAGCTTCTGGGAATTGGGAGGTCTGGGGTGGCCAAAGGGCCTCGTTTCTAGAAACCCCAGCTCTGCCACTGCCTGGATATGAGAACTTGATCACTTAATCCCCTGGGGCCTCAGTTTCTTCATCTGTAAAGTGGGGACAGTCATGATACCTACTTGATCTGGTGGTGTGAAGATGAAAGATGGTGTGTTTTGCAGGATGTGTTGTGGGCACTCAGTGAAAGACAGTTGATTATCAGTGTCATTTTGCTTTTTGCTCAACCAGACTGTCTGGGTCTCTGTCCTGGCTCTACTGTTTCCTAGCAATGGGACCTTGAGCAAATTACTCAACTTCTCTGTGCTCAGCTCCTCATTTATGAATCGGGGACAGTGACAAGACACAATGAAACAACTCTGTGTCTGGCACATTAAGGATGCTCCATACCTTTCAGTGCTTGTTGTTATTATTCTCCAGCTGTAAGATCTTGGGCGACAACCAGTCCCTCCCCAAGTCTTGGCTTTCCCGTCTATTCAGTGAAGTTTAGACTTGGCTCTTGGGGCCATTTCCTAAGAGATTCCCGATTCCAGCCCCCACCACTGAAATCACTCCCTCTGGGAGAGAGGCCAGATGTCCTTTCTCTGGGAGCCACTGTGTCCTCCTTCTTCTTGCTTCATTCCCTGCTGGGTCACCAAAACCTGACCTGGACCTGGCACATGATGGACCCTCAGTAAATGTTTACTGAATTTATGTGTGTGTGTGTGTTTTTAATGAAACAAACACCGATTTAGAGATTTTTATGTTCCAGGCACGCCTCTGAAGTCTTTACAGACAGATATAAATGCATTCACTCTTTGCGATCTTGGAGGGAGGGACTCTTTTTTTTTAAATTAATTTATGTATTTGGCTGCACCAGGTGTTAGCTGCAGCACAATGGTTCTTCAATCTTCGTTGTGGCATGTGGAATCTAGTTCCTTGACCAGGGAGCAAACCAGGGCCCCTTATCTCCATTTTTTTCACAAATGAAGCAACTGAGGCAGGGAGTCAGGATAGTGTACCCAAGATTTACACTCAGGCCCTCTGGCTCCAGATTCATCTTCAGACCTTCTCTGACCCTGCCCTGTCTGTTCAAGAACTGACATACACAGCGTACACACCCATCCACGGGCATCCGTTACACATCTCCTGGGATGGGATTCTCCCATCCTCAGGGTGAGAGGCGGGGACTGGCCACGAGATGCGCAGAACTGAGCAATGGGTCCAGCCTCTTGGGGACAGTCTGCCAACACCTGCCGCTCTGCCAAGTCCAAAAATGGCCTGGGAAAAGCTCACATCCTGCTGTTCTTCCGGAGCCCGAGGAGCTAACAGGAAAGGCTGAGAGGTCTGGCTGCGGTGCTGACTCGCTGGGAGGCGGGGCGAGCAGCCGGTAGGGAAGGGCGAGCAGCACATTAAATTCATGCTTCCTTTCTTGGGCACTCACTGGAATAAGGCTGGGCCAGGGAGCCAGAGGCCTGAATCCTCCAACCCAGAACCACAAGATGCTGGGTTATAACCTGGCCATGACACCCCTCCAGGAAGATGAGGGTCTCTGCATGGGCAAACCCAGTATTGGCAGCCCTGGGCACTGCCCACTTGCTGACCACAGCCTGGAGGCCGAGAAAGGCCCCAGGAAGGAAATAAGGAGAAACTTGAGGCCTGAAAGTGGGAGGAGGGGACAAGAGCAGAGAAATGCAATTGGAAGAAAGAAGCAATCTGTCTAGACTCTGAAAGCCCCTAGGATGGAAATGGTTGCTGGACTTTTAAGAAGAAGGATATTTAATACTCAAATTTTATCTTTTAGTGGTGCCTCCACCCACCATTACCACCAACCGTCCCACAAGATGGCCTTGTGGGATAAATTGTGAGGGTGTGAAGGGTAGGGCCTTGTTTCTGGCTGGGACTTGGGGGTATGCACAGCACAGGTGGGACACAAGAGATGTCTGGGGACTGAGAACTCAGTAAATGCAGCCCTGGGAGGCTGGTGAGTCAGGCTGGCTGTAACCTGCACATCTCCTGGGCTTCTTACAGGCAGTGCTGGAGGCTTGAGCCGTGTGGTAGAGTGCAAACTTCAGAGCTAGATTATGTGAGTCAAACACTCACTACATCTGTCATAGACTCCTTGAGCCTTGATTTCATCTGTAAAATGGGAATAATAAAGACTAATTTTTTTAGTACCTAGTATGTGCTCGACACTGATATCAGTATACCTTATACGGATTACGCCTCTTAAAATTCTTACTGCAACCCTATGAAGTACCTTCTATTTTCAGATGAGGAAACTGAGGCATAGGATGTTTAAGTTTATACAATAAGTAGCAGAGTTGCAAAAACCCAGGAGGTCTCAAATGACACGGGTCACATCTACCTACTAAGGGAGTTGTGAGTGTTCAATGAATTTACACATATAAATCTCACAGACCAGTGCCTGGCACACAGTTGCTGCTGCTCAGTCTCTCAGTCGTGTCCAACACTTGCGACCTCATGGACTGCAGCACGTCAGGCTTCACTGGCCTTCACTATCTCCTAGACTTTGCTCAAACTCAGGGCCATAGAGTCGGTGATGCCATCCAGCCATCTCATCCTCTGTCGTCCCCTTCTACTGCCTTCTATCTTTCCCAGCTTCAGGGTCTTTTCCAATGAGTCAGCTGTTCACAACAGGTGGCCAAAGTATTGGAGTTTCAGCTTCAGCATCAGTCCTTGCAGTGAATATTCAGGGTGATTTCCTTTAGGATTGACTGGTTTGATCTCCTTGCAGTCTAAGGGACTCTCAGAGTCCTCTCCAACACCACAGTTTGAAGGTATCAGTTCTTTGGTGCTCAGCCTTTCTTATTGCCCAGCTCTCACATCCATACATGACTACTGGAAAAAACATAGCTTTGACTATACAGACCTTTGTAGGCAAAGTAATGTCTCTGCTTTTTAATATGCCATCTGGGTTTGTCATTGCTTTTCTTCCAAGGAGCAAGCATCTTTTAATTTCATGGCTGCAGTCACTGTCCACAGTGATTTTGGAGCCCAAGAAAATTAAGTCTGCCACTGTTCCCATTGTTTCCCCGTCTATTAGCCATGAAGTGTTGAAACCACATGCTATGATCTTTGTTCTTTGAATGTTGAGTTTCAAACAAGTTTTTTCACTCTCCTCTTTTACCTTCATCAAGGGGCTCTTTAATTCCTCTTTGCTTTCTGCCGTTAAAGTGGTATCATCTGTATATCTGAGGTTATTGATATTTCTCTCTGCAGTCTTGATTCCAACTTGTGATTCAACCAGCCTGGCATTTCCCATGATGTAGTCTGCATAGAAATTAAATAAGCAGGGTGACAATATGCAGCCTTGATGTACTTCTTTCCCATTTTGGAACTAGTCTGTTGTTCCATGTTTGGTTCTAACTGTTGCTTCTTCACCTGCATACAAATTTCTCAGGAGGCAGGTAAGGTGGCCTGATATTTCCAGCTCTTTAAGAATTTCCCACAGTTTGTTGGGATCCAAACAGTCAAAAGCTTTTGAGAAGTCAATGAAGCAGAAGTAGATGTTTTTCTGGAATTTTCTATCTTTTTCTATGATCCAACAGATATTGGCAATTTGATCTCTCATTCCTCTGCCTTTTCTAAATCCAGCTTGTACATCTGGAAGTTCTCTGTTCAGATACTATTGAAGTCTAGCTTGAAGGATTTTGAGCATTACTTTCCTAGCATGTGAAATGCGTGCAATTGTGTGGTAGTTTGAACATTACTTGACATGGCCTTTCTCCCTCTTCCAACAACCTAAGAGATGACTCTACACATGGTCATCACCAGATGGTCAATACTGAAATCAGATGGATTATGTCCTTTGAGCCAAAGATGGAGAAGCTCTATACAGTCAGCAAAGACAAGACGGGGAATGGACTGGCACATAGTAAGTGCTATGCACCATAAGTACTGGTACATAATAAATTAAATATGAGCTTTTAAATATGCTGGCAACCCACTCTAGTATTCTTGCCTGGAGAATCCCATGGACGCAGGAGCCCGGTGGGCTACAGTCCATGGGGTCACTAAGAGTCAAACACGACTGAGCGATTTCACTTTCACTTTCACTTTCATGCATTGGGGAAGGAAATGGCAACCCATTCCAGTATTCTTGCCTGAAGAATCCCAGGGACAGAGGAGCCTGGTGGGCAACCCCTGCCATCTATGAGGTTGCACAGAGTCGGACACGACTGAAGCGACTTAGCAGCAGCAGCAGCTTGGTCATAGCCTTTCTTCCAAGGAGCAAGTGTCTTTTAATTTCATGGCTGCAGTCACCATCTCCAGTGATTTTGGAGCCCCCAAAAATAAAATCTCTCACTGTTTCCTGACCTATTTGCCATGAAGTGATGGGACTGCATGCCATGATCTTAGTTTTTTGAATGTTGACTTTTAAGCCAGCTTTTTCACTCTCCTCTTTCACTTTCATCAAGAGGCTCTTAAGTTCTTCTTCACTTTCTGCCATAAGGGTGATGTCATCTGCATATCTGACATTATTGATATTTCTCCTGGTAATCTTGAGTCCAGCTTGTGCTTTATCTAGCCTGGCATTTTGCATGATGTACTCTGCATAGATGTTAAATAAGCAGAGTGACAATATGCAGCTTTGTTGTACTCCTTTCCCAATTTGGAACCAGTCTATTGTTCCATGTCCAGTTCTAACTGTTGCTTCTTGACCTGCATACAGATTTCTCAGGAGGCAGGTAAGGTGGTCTATTATTCCCAACTCTTTGAGAATTTTCCCCATTTTGTTGGATCCGCACAAAATGGATGACAAATGACTGGCTTTGGCATAGTTAATAAAGCAGAAGTAGATATTTTTCTGGAACTCTTGCTTTTTCGATGATCCAGCGGATGTTGGCAATTTGATCTCTGGTTCCTCTGCCTTTTATAAATCCAGCTTGAACATCTGGAAGTTCACGGTTCACACACTGTTGAAGCCTGGCTTGGAGAATTTTGAGCATTACTTTGCTAGTGTGTGAGACGAGTACAATTGTGTGGTAGTTTGAACATTCTTTGGCATTCCCTTTCTTTGGGATTGGAATGAAAACTGATCTTTTCCAGTCCTGTGGCCACTGCTGGGTTTTCCAAATTGCTGGCATATTTTCCAAATATGCTGGCATATTGAGTGCAACACTTTCACAGCATCATCTTTTAGGATTTTAAATAGGTCAACTGGAATTCCATCACCTCCACTAGCTTTGTTCGTAGTGATGCTTCTTAAGGCCCACTTAACTTCTCATTCCAGGATGTCTGGCTCTAGGTGAGTGATCACACCATCATGATTGTGTCATGAAGATCTTTTTTGTGTAGTTCTTCTATGTATTCTTGCCACCTCTTCTTGATACCTTCTACTTCTGTTAGGTCCATACCATTTCTGATCCTTTATTGTGCTCATCTTTGCATGAAATGTTACATTGGTATCTTTGATTTTCTTGAAGAGATCTCTAGTCTTTCCCATTCTATTGCTTTCCTCTATTTCTTTGCATTTATTACTTATTACTGAGGAAGGCTTTCTTATCTCTCTATGCTAATCTTTGTTTTTTTTTTTAATTTTATTTTTAAACTTTACACTATTGTATTGGTTCTGCCATATATCGAAATGAATCCGCCACAGGCATACATGTGTTCCCCATCCTGAACCTTCCTCCCTCCCCATACCATCCTTCCGGGTCATCCCAGTGCACCAGCCCCAAGCATCCAGTATCGTGCATCGAATCTGGACTGGTGACTCGTTTCATACATGATATTATACATATTTCAATGCCATTCTCCCAAATCATCCCACCCTCTCCCTCTCCCACAGAGTCCAAAAGACTGTTCTATACATCAGTGTCTCTTTTGCTGTCTCGTATACAGGGTTATCATTACCATCTTTCTAAATTCCATATATATATACATGTATTGGTGTTTTTCTTTCTGGCTTACTTCACTCTGTATAATAGGCTCCAGTTTCATCCACCTCATTAGAACTGATTCATATATATTCTTTTTAATGGCTGAGTAATACTCCATTGTGTATATGTACCACTGCTTTCTTATCCATTCATCTGCTGATGGACATCTAGGTTGCTCCCATGTCCTGGCTATTATAAACAGTGCTGCGATGAACATTGGGGTACACATGTCTCTTTCCCTTCTGGTTTCCTCAGTGTGTATGCCCAGCAGTGGGATTGCTGGATCATAAGGCAGTTCTATTTCCAGTTTTTTAAGGAGTCTCCACACTGTTCTCCATAGTGGCTGTACTAGTTTGCATTCCCACCAACAGTGTAAGAGGGTTCCCTTTTCTCCACACTCTCTCCAGCATTTATTACTTGTAGACTTTTGGATCACAGCCATTCTGACTGGCGTGAAATGGTACCTCATAGTGGTTTTGATTTGCATTTCTCTGATAATGAG
>NW_011495069.1:7291824-7299915 GCF_000754665.1 Bison bison bison
GCTTATAGTTTCCTTTGTTGTGCACAAGCTTTTAAGTTTAATTAGGTCCCATTTGTTTATTTTTGCTTTTATTTCCAATATTCTGGGAGGTGGGTCATAGAGGATCCTGCTGTGATGTATGTCAGAGAGTGTTTTGCCTATGTTCTCCTCTAGGAGTTTTATAGTTTCTGGTCTTACGTTTAGATCTTTAATCCATTTTGAGTTTATTTTTGTGTATGGTGTTAGAAAGTGCTCTGGTTTCATTCTTTTACAAGTGGTTGACCAGTTTTCCCAGCACCACTTGTTAAAGAGATTGTCTTTAATCCATTGTATATTCTTGCCTCCTTTGTCAAAGATAAGGTGTCCATATGTGCGTGGATTAATCTCCAGGCTTTCTATTTTGTTCCATTGATCTATATTTCTGTCTTTGTGCCAGTACCATACTGTCTTGATGACTGTGGCTTTGTAGTAGAGCCTGAAGTCAGGCAGGTTGATTCCTCCAGTTCCATTCTTCTTTCTCAAGATAGCTTTGGCTATTCGAGGTTTTTTGTATTTCCACACAAATTGTGAAATTATTTGTTCTAGCTCTGTGAAGAATACCGTTGGTAGCTTGATAGGGATTGCATTGAATCTATAAATTGCTTTGGGTAGTATACTCATTTTCACTGTATTGAATCTTCCAATTCATGAACATGGTATATTTCTCCATCTATTAGTGTCCTCTTTGATTTCTTTCACCAGTGTTTTATAGTTTTCTATATATAGGTCTTTAGTTGTGCTAATCTTTGGAACTCTGCATTCAGTTGAGTATATCTTTCCTTTTCATTGCCTTTAGCTTCTCTTCTTTTCTCAGCTATTTGTAAGGCCTCCTCAGACAAGTATCTTGCCTCTTTGCATTTCTTTTTCTTGGGGATGGTCTTGATCACTGCCTCCTGTATAATGTCACGAACCATTTAGGTATGACCTAAATCAAATACCTTATGATTATACAGTGGAGGTGATAAATAGATTCAAGGGATTAGATCTGGTAGACAGTGCCTGAAGAACTATGGATGGAGGTGCATAACATTGTACGGGAGGCAGTGACCAAAACCATCCCCAAGAAAAAGAAACACAAGAAGGCAAAGTGGTTGTCTGAACAGGCCTTACAAATAGCTGAGAAACAAAGAGAAGTGAATGGCAAAGGAGAAAGGGAAAGATATACCCAACTGAATGCAGAGTTCCAGAGAACAGCAAGGAGAGATAAGAAAGCCTTCTTAAGTGAACATTGCAAAGAAATAGAGGAAAGCAATAGAGTGGGAAAGACTAGAGATCTTCAAGAAAATTGGAGATACCAAGGGAACGTTTCATGCAAAGATGGGCTCGATAAAGGACAGAAACAACAAGGACCTAACAGAAGCAGACGAAATTATGAAGAGGTGGCAAGAATGCCCAGAAGAACTATACAAAAAAGGTCTTAATGACCCAGATAACCACAATGGTGTGGTCATTCACCTAGAACCAGATATCCTGGAGTGTAAAGTCAAGTGGACCTTAGGAAACATTAGAACAAAGTTAGTGGAGCTATTTAAAATCCTCAAAGATGATGCTGTTGAAGTGCTGCACTCAACTTGCCAGCAAATTTGGAAAACAGCAGTGGCCACAGGACTGGAAAAGGTCAGTTTTCATTCCAACCCCAAAGAAAAGCAATGCTAAAGAAAGTTGCTAAGACACTACCATACAATTGCTCCCGTCTCCTATACTAGCAAGGTGATGCTCCAAATCCTTCAAGTTAAGCTTCAATAGCATGTGAACTGAGAACTTCCAGATGTGCAAGCTGGATTTAGAAAAGGCAGAGGAACCAGAGATCAAAGTACCAGCATCTGTTGGATCATAGAAAAAGCAAGGGAATTCCAGAGAAACATCTACTTTTGCTTTGTTGACTACTCAAATGCCTTTGATTGTTGGATCACAACAAACTGTGGAAAATTCTTAGAGAAATGGGAATACCAGACCACCCTGCCTGCCTCCTGAGAAACCTGTATGCAGGTCAAGAAGCAACAGTTCAAACCAGACATGGAACAACAGACTGGTTCAAAACTGGGAAAGGAGTACGTCAAGGCTGCATATTGTCACCTTGCTTATTTAACTTCTATGCAGAGTACATCATGTGAAATCCTGAGCTGGATGAATTGCAAGCTGGAATCAAGACTGCAGAGGAAATATCAATAACTTCAGATATGCAGATGGTACCACTCTAATGGCAGAAAGTGAAGAAGAATTAAAAAGCCTCTTGATGAGGGTGAAAGAGGAGAGTGAAAAAGCTGGCTCAAAACTCAACATTTAAAAAACGAACGTCATGGCATCTGGTCCAATCACTTTATGGCTAATAGACGGGAAAAAATGGAAACTGACAGATTTTTTTTCTTTGGCTCCCAAATCACTGTGGACGGTGACTGTCACCATGAAATTAAAGGGTGCTTGCTCCTTGGAAGGAAAGCTGTGAGCAACCTAGACAGCGTATTAAAAAGCAGAGACGTCACTTTGCTGACAAAGGTCCATCTAGCCAAAGCTATGGTTTTTCCAATAGTCATGTACGCATGTGAGAGTTGAACTGTAAAGAAGGCTGAGTGCTTAAGAATTGATACTTTCAAATTGTGGTCTGGAGAAGACTCTTGAGAATCCGATGAACAGCAAGGAGATCCAACAAGTCAATCCTAAAGGAAATCAACCCGGAATATTAATTGGAAGGACTGATGCTGAAGCTGAAGCTTCAGTACTTTGGCCACCTGATGTGAAAAGCCAACTCACTGGAAAAGACCCTGATACCAGCAGGTATTGAGGGCAAGAGGATAGGGGGTGACAGAGAATGAGGTGGTTGAATGGCATCGCTGGCTTAATGGACATGAGTTTGGGCAAACTCTGGGAGATAGTGAAGGACAGAGAAACCTGGCATGCTGCAGTCCATGGTGTCACAAAGACTTGGACGTGACTTAGCGACTGAACAGCAAGTCTGATTGGTCAAGCTATGTCTTGTGCTCATTCGTGGGCCAATAACAGCACCAGAACAGTGCCAAGAGCTGCTAGTATTAGCCTTCACTGGCTCCACCCCCAGAGCTGAAACTGGAGCAAACATTCCCAGAATAGGGGGGGCTGGCCAGAGGAGGACTCTGTTGGGAAGGTATAAGGAGGGGTATGGAAGCAACTTTAAAGAACCGGTGACCCTTGTTAGCTGGAGGACAGGGGGAGCCCTGGGTTACACAATACTGTGTGCTCATCCAGTGTCCAGTGGTGTTGGATCCAGAGGAAGAAGAGGTTTATTTGGATTGAGGGTGGAGGTATGTTTTTGGAGGATCCCTGGAGGCTTTGCCTCTGAATTCTGAAATATGAGAAAGATTTCCTCAGCCGGGAATGTCTGGAAAGAGAGTCGGAGGGTATAGCATGAGCAAAGATCTGTCGATTTCGGGGAAGTTGGGACCCTGGGCAGAGTAGCCTGGGGGGAGGGAGGTGGAATGTGAGATGGGGCCTTCAGGGCACAGGGCTCCTCTCCACCCCCATCTCACCTCTGGGCTGAGAGGACCAGAATAACAGATAACATTACCAAGTGCTTGCTGTGCATGTGTGCTTTCTGGGCAATTAATCCTCACCACAGCTCTACGGAGAAGTACTGCTGCTGTCCCATTTTACAGCTGGGGAAAGTGAGACACAGATTAAGTAATTTGCCTAAGTAATTTGCCTGTGCTTTCAACATGCCCTTTCCTTCCTTGCTTGTCCCCATCCCAGTAGGGGGTGAGCAGCACGGGGCAGGGAGAGAGAAGTTCCACCAGGCCTGGGCGTCGTTTTGTGAGTCACTGCAGCTGGTGGTTGCCGCAGCAGGGGCACCTGCATCTGGCAGACAAAGGCTCAGGAAGGTTTTGTCTCCAGTGGGCAGGGAGCCGGGCCCCCTCCTGCAGCATGGGAGACAGGGAGAAGGTGGGAGAGCCGGCGTGGAAGGAGCTCCAGGGCCAGGAGATCTTCCTTCCTAGTACTTGAGTTCTTTGAGTCTCCGTTCTCTCCTTTGAAATAATAATAATTCTCATTATTCCAAATATCATGCTATTAGGAGGAGGCAAATGGAACTCGGTAAAGAATACAAAGCTGCTTTTTACCATGTCATTCAAAGGTTATTTGTTTTTCTTGCTAAAGCAGAAATCCTGGGTTGGAAATGTTAGCAGAGATTGCCTTTGCAGCTTCATTCTTTGTTCTGCTATTCTTTTTTTTTTTTAATCTTCTGTACAATGAACATATTTTACTTTTTAATGGACTCTCCCCCACAAAGAAGAACATTAAAATTCATTATTAAAGTTCTTCCACAGGATATATCTACATAAACCTGTGCAGATGTGTGTAGAATGGCTTCGGAAGGCAACCCAGGAAAATGACTGTGTGCAGCCTGGGGGAGGGGAAATGACAGCCTGGGGTGGGGGTGGGGGACTGCCCTTGAGCTGTAGGCTCTCTGGGACTGCTTGAATTATTATTTATTTATTTTAGCATTTGCTTGCATCACCTCTCAAAAACTTTTCTTTTTTTTTTCCCGGTCAAGAGGAAGAATCACACCCAATTCCCAAATCCTCACTGGGTCCCCTGGTGACCATACTTGGGATCCATCTCTGAGCTCCCCCTCCCCTTCTCTGTTCTGGCTTTTTAAGAGATGCCTTAGGGAGGGACTCCGGTGGGACTGGAAGACTGACTTGCCTTGTCTCCCAGCCAAGCGGCTGATTGCAATGAAGTGGGTGCCAGACATCTTGGAGGTGGGGCAGGGGCTGGGGAGTTCTTCCCCCACTCAGCGTGGACCTACTCACTGCATCCTCCACACCAAGGCCACATTTCTTTTCTTTTTAATTAATAAAATTAATTAATCTTTAACTGCGACGAGTCTTTATTGCTGTGCATGCTCAGGCTTTCTCTAGCTGCAGAGAGCGCGGGCTACTATTCATGGTGGTACGAGGGCTTCTTATTGTGGAGGCTTCTCGTTGTGGAGCACGGCTCTAGACCCTCGGGTTTCAGTAGTTGCAGCCCAATGGGCTTAGTTGCCCCACTGCATATGGGATCTTCCCAGATCAGGAGTTGAACCCGTGTGCCCTTCATTAGCAGGTGGATTCTTAACCACTGGACCACCAGGGGAATCCTGGCCACGTTTCTTAGGGCAGTATAAGGCCCTCCCTGCCCGGCCTTTCCTCTGTCCAGTTTCACCCTCTCCACCCTCTCATCTCAGACTGATGGCCAGGCGCCAAAAGAGCCTATCTTCTCTCACCCCAGGTCCACGCACAAGCTGTTCCCTCCACCTGAACAGTCCTTCTGCCCCGCTGCACAGCTAATACCAACTGATTATGCAAACCTCGTCTTACGTGGACCCTCCTCCCGGAAGCTCTCCTTGATCCATCCTGTTAAGGGCCCTCCTCTGGACCACCCTGGGATCCCCTAGTGCAGAATTCTAGCTGCGCCACTTTTGGCCTGGCTGTGTAACTCTGGGCTAATGACCTAACCTGTCTGTGCCTCAGTTTCCTCATGTGTAAAAGAGCACTTAGCTCAGACTTGTTGTAAAGATGATATGACTCAATGCAGATAAAATGTTCAAAATTGTGCCTGGTACATAGTAAACTCTGGATGACTCTCGTTCTTATCACATGATATTTGGAATGGCCTGTTTATCTGTCTCCCCCGCTAGACTGTTAAGAGCTTCCTGAACCCTGTGGCTGGGTCATGTCCTGATGCTCACTCAGGGTCTGGTACATATTAAGACAATCTTGAAAAATTCCTGTTAAATAAGTGAAATAATCTGTTCAGATTAATAAACATTTCTTGGGCACTTGCAAAGCATGTACAATATGTAACACTCCTTATTAGACACTGGACTACTAGGTATCTTCTAAGCAATATTTCATTTAATCCTTATTACAAGGGTTTGAGTTAGGTACTTGCAGCATTCCCATTTCACAGATGGGTAAACTTTCAGTTTTTCATCATAGCGCATCACCTCCTGACATATTATACATTTATTTGTCTGTGAGAGAGCCTGCCTCCCCTGGCTGTTCTGTAAGCGTAGGGACTATTTTGTGTTACACTTTGCAGTGTTCACAGGGCCTAGGACAATGTCTTGCACAGAGCAAGTGGTCCTTTTTTATCTGTGTTAAACACCATTGCCTCTTGAGAAAACTCTGATGACTGTCTTCCACCCCAGACTAAGTTAGATGCCCTCATCTGTGCTTTCATAGCACCTGGAAATTATGTGCACTTCCCCTAACCCAGCAGTTATCAGGCTTTGCTGATATTTCTTCTTAAATCTGTGGTTTTCTTGGCCAATTGGCAGAATCTGGGAGGGCAGGACCTGTGGTTAATAATAATAATAAACAATGAACATTTGTTGAGTATTTAGCGTGGGACAGCTCTTTCCATGAGGTAATCGATCCCTGTCAGTAGTATATGTCCTCCTCAGTAGGAGCCTATGAGGTAGCATGTTGTCTCCATTTTACAGAGGAGGAAAACTGAGGCTCCTGGAGGTCGAGAGACTTGCTGCAGGTAAAGTGAGTAGCAAGTCATGTGCTAGCAGTGCCGGGCCCAGGCAACTGAATTTAGCATTGGGATCCTTAACCACTATACCTATTGCCTCTTTAGAAAAGACAACAGCTATTTATGCCACGAACTGAGTGGGGAGCACTTGAGAAATGTCTTCTGAATGCCTCTGACAAGCAGGAAACGAAAAGGTGTTCCCTGTTCCGGTTCTGCTGATTTCTGGTCCACCGGAGACAATAGGGGGCGGGGTGCCGAACCAGTCTGCGCAAAGGGAGGGACCACGTGGGGCTTTTTGGAAAGGGCGAAAGAGTGCCTCTTCCTTCTCACTCCCCAGCGCAGGTCCCAGAGGCTCAGAATCCCTGGAAAGACCAGTGCTTAAGCCGGTACCGCTGTTGTTTCCTGGCTGGCCCAGCCCCTGTGGCCAGACTTGGGGGTGGCCCCAGAGATGATGATCTGGGAGGCTGGAATGTCTTCCTGGCTATTAGGAAAAGGGAAACCAACCAACACATTAAAAAGTCCTTCAAAAGAGAAATATCATAGAAAGAGTTCCATTGGTTCAGCCATTCCAAGAGAGAGGAAAAAAAACCCCTGGATTGCAGTTAGGGATCTACCGTTTCCTGCCTCCGGGCCCCTATGATGTTTATTTTAATTTAAAGTAATTTCAAACCAACAGAAAAGTTGCAAGAATAATATGAAAGCTCATATTATTGATAAGCTTATTTATATGAGATATACAAATATATGTTACTTATATATGAGAAATATGTAAATCTTTGTCACCTAGATTCCACAAACTTTTTACATTATGCCACTTTTATTTTCTCTCTTCATAGATAGATAGATGATAGATATTAGATATAGGTCGATAAATAGATGGATATTAGATATAGATAGATGATAGAAGTTAGATAGAGATATGGATATACATCTAATTCTAGGGTATATACTATGGTTTCTGAACGATTTGAGAGTAGACTGCAGACATCACACTCCGTATCCCTTAATACTTTAGTACATATTTCCAAAAAATAAGGATATTCTCTTCCACAACCACAGTACGACCGTGAAATTCAGGAAACTTGGCATTGAGGTGATTCTGTAATTACTGTGCATACCGCCATCCTGTCAGATGACGCAGTGACTCTTTATGGTATTCTCTTCTCTAGTACGAGCTCCGGGGCGAGGTTATGTGCTGCGTTTGGCTACTGCATCGTTTTACTCCCCTCTAACCTGGAAAAGCCCCCTGCCTTTCTTTGCATTTGTGACATTGAAATCTTGAAGAAGACAGAGCGTTTTACAGAATGTTGCTCGTTCGGGGTGTGTCCGATGTCTCCTCATGATTAGATTTGGGTCATACACTCTCGGCTGGAATCTTACAGAAGTGATGCTGTGCGCTTCTTCAGACATCACTTCAAGAACCCCCCAATGTCTGTCTGCTTGGAGAGGGTGCTCTTTTTATTTTTCCTAACTTGTTATTTTATACTGGAGTATAGCTGATTAACCGGAGAGGGCAATGGCACCCCACTCCAGTACTCCTGCCTGGAAAATCCCATGGGCGGAGGAGCCTGGTGGGCTGCCGTC
>NW_011495069.1:7300015-7311878 GCF_000754665.1 Bison bison bison
AGAGTCAGACACGACTGAACACTTAGTAGTAGTAGTTGTATAGCTGTAGTAGTAGTAGTTGGGTACTACTAAGTCTTAGTAGTAGTAGTAGTATAGCTGATTAACAATGTTGTGGTAGTTTCGGGTGGAGGGAAGAGATTCAGCCATATATATACATGTATCCATTCTCCCCCAAACTCCTCTCCCACCCAGTCTGCCCCATAATATGGAGCAGAGTTCCCTGTGCTATGCAATAGGTCCTCATTGGTTATCCATTTTAAATAAAACAGTGTGTACGTGTCAATGAAGAGTGTGCTCATTTTGATCTCCGGGTTAAGAGGTGGTCTGGTTTCTCCACTGTATAAGTTGCAATCTCCCCTCCCTTTCTGGCGGGGTGGGGGATAGCAATCTGTTAGGGGGCACTTGAAGGTCAGGTAAATATCCTGTTCCTGCTGATTCTTGCAGTGTTTATTTCCGATCAGCAGGAAGAGGTGCCCAGTCCCCTTTTACCTTCTTTGTCCCAGTCAGCCCCCACACCGTGAAACTGGGATGAGGCCTCTCCTAGCAACTTCATCAGCGTTCTGTGGGGCTTGGACATGTTTACCCCACCTGACCCTGTTATTTGAATCCAGGGACTCTGGTCCCTGCCTTAACAGGGTGGACTCAGCAGCTGAAGGGTATGGGCAGGTTCTGGGCAAGAAAGGACTCCTTTTAGAGTTTCACTTGAAAACAAAGAGGCAAACCAAGTTGGGGGAAAAAACAAGAGTTGGGCTCAGCCTTCAAAACCATGGCCATGTCTGAGATCAGCTCAGGAGGAATGGCTGTTGTCCTTCTGTTAGGGATTGTCCCCTGTGTGTATACAAATACTGGCAGTTCTGGTCCAAATACAGACAGCCCAATAGGAAGCACAGTGCTATTTGAGGAGATGAGTGGCTGTTTGATATGGGAAACAAACAGATCAACCAGCCAAGCCTCCAAGTATCACTAAGCCACCGACCACGGAGGGAGGAGGACTGAGCGTGTGGGATGCAGCTGGGAAAACACGGCCCCGCGGCTTGCAGGTCTCCTCTGGATGCTGAGACTTGGCACGGCTCAGAGCTGGGGGCCGTGTTTATTCTTTTGAAGCGTGAAGGGTACTTCTCAGCTTTGAAAAAATACAGTTGCCGGCTTGCGTTTCAAATAGTTCAACGCCTCCTCTGCTACCCAGCTGTGATCTAAAAAACTGGGATTGTTCAGGCCTCAGAGTATCAAATAAATGAACTGTGACTGCCCAAGGATGAGAAAGAAGTGTCCTTATTCAAATCAACCTTTGTGGCTGGAAAAGATTGTCGATTTTTGGTCTGATGTTGCAGGGAAGCTGCTGGGGGCTGGAGACCACCCCCTGCGTTCTCCTGTGGCAGCAGGTGGCTGTCTCTGCACCTTTAGACCATAGGAAATGGACACCTCATCTGAGTCGAGGCCACCACCTCTAGCGGTGAGAGCTACTTCTCTGTGCTGAAGGTCATAGCCATGGTCTCAGGTCAAGAGGCAAAGGGCGGAATAGGCGTCTGGGGGAAGACGGTTGAACGCAGGGTACTGCCCACAGGATGGCTGTGGGTGATGGGAGGGGGTGGTGCAGTCTGGAGTCAGAATCGATTTGGGTTCAAATCCCACCTCTGTCCCTTGCTTACCAGCTATTTGACTTGGGCAACTGATTGAAGGTCTCCAAGCCTCAATTTCTTCCTCTGCAAAATGGGGTTCAATAATAACAGTGGACTTGGGTTGTAGGTATTGTATGAGACTATGCATACAGTGTACCCAATAATAAGAAGAGTGCTGATGGCGGTGGTCATTATTATTATTTCTGAACCTCCAGGCTATGTTTGGCTTGGCTAGGAGGTTGGAGCTGGGGTGGAGGTAGGAGTGGGGATGTGGGCCGAGGGAGCAGGTGCGTGGCCCTGAATTGAGGCCACCAGGCACAGAATGCCATCATCCTGATGGCCAACTCCACTAGCTCCTACCCTCATTAGCAGCCTCATTCTCAGCAACCTTGAACACCATTTTAAGGGACTGTGTATTATTGCATTGTGTAGATGAACTACGGGGGGGTTTTGAACTATGTTTTATTTGAGGAATTTTTAACAGCTGCAGAATATTCCAGTGATTGGTTGGATCATGTTTTGACAGGGAAACAAAATGGTGTATTAGAATACAAACAGGGTTTGGAAATACAGATCTTCAACTGTTTAGTCAACATTTTTGAAGCATCAACTTTGGGCCAGGCCCTGTGCTGTACACTGGTCATATAAAGGTTAAGAAGACTGACAGGGACCTGCCCTCAAGATGCGTAGGGTCTAAAGGGGCTGACAAGCATACAAGCGGACCTGAGCTTAAACCCTGGCTGTGTGATCTTAGTCTCGTGTCTTCCTGAGCCACAGTTTCCTCGGATACAGAGGCTCAGTGTAGAGTGTTATAGCCACAGTTTTTGGCCAACAAACATTAGTTCTCTTTTATACATATGCATGTATATATGTGTGTGTGTGTGTGGTTTTATATATATACACACATATATGCATTAGTGGTTTTATATATACGCATATACATATAAACATGTATACATATATATCTGTATTATATATACATATATAGTATGAGTGAAGTCGCTCAGTCATGTCCAACTCTTTGCGACCCCATGGATAGTAGCCAACCAGGCTCCTCCGTCCATGGGATTTTCCAGGCAAGAATACTGGAGTGGGTTGCCATTTCCTTTTCCAGGGGATCTTCCCGACCCAGGGTTCAAACCCTGGGTCTCCCACATTGTAGGCAGATGCTTTACTGTCTGAGCCACCATTAAGATGGGTACATATATAGTATATACATATCTAATTATAAAATATATTATATATAATTATTAATATATAATCTTTTTTTGCCCTTATGGGTAACATGGCCATGGATAGCTTCCTAAAATAGCTTTTTCTTTTGGAGATGGACTATTTATCATAAGCTGATTTTTGCTATCTAGCTAAAGAAGGTGTTTTTTCTTTCTTTCTTTCTTTCTTTGTGTTTTTAGGCTGTGCTGGAGGCTTGTGGAATCTTACTTCCCGGACCAGGGATTGAACCAGGCCCTGGCAGTGAAAGCACCGAGTCCTAACCACTGAACCACCAGGGAATCCCCTAAAGAAGTTTTTCTAAATCCTCTGCTAGTCTCCAGTGTTCACCAGGCAGGAAATGGGCAGGAGCCACCGAATTGGCAGGAGGCCTCAGCAAGTAAGACCTTTTGTTCTCATCTGCCTATTTTGTGTTCCTCCAACACACCAAGGAAATTCTTGCCTCAGTGCCTTTGCACCGGCTGTTCTCTCTGCCTAAAGCACTAGATACTGCCTAGATATCACCTTCACTTTGTTCAGGTCTTTACCTAAATGTCATCTTATCAGAGAGGCTGTTCTTAACCACTGCCCCTCAACTCCTCTCTTCATCTCCTTTCTCCTATTTTTTCTTCTTCATAACTCTTATTACCTCCTAGCATAGGTATATTGGCTTAGGTATTGGCTTATTATCTTTCTTCCTAAATGGAATGGAATGTTTGTGAAAACCAGGATGTTGTCTGACCTGGGCCTGGAACAATGCCTGGCATATAGGAGGCCCTCAGTAAAAATTTGTGGCATAAGTAAATAAAGAGATCACATGGGACTACTCATAATACATACAGTATATACTAGTGTCTGGAAACAGTAAAAAGCTGTTCAAATGAAAGGGAGAATGCAAATAATTGGAAACTGAATATCGTGCCTTATTTGGGTGATAGGCCATTGAAGATCTTGGCTGGGGTGTATGTGAGTGGGGTTTGGGGTTGGAGAGGCAGTATTTCTTCCCGGCCAAGCTGCAGTGAGAGGCTGATGGCCTCTATGGGGATCCAATCCAATTAAGGCCCTGGCTCCAAGTCAGCTCGGATTCCCTTGCTGGCTGCAGCAGCTTCCAAGCGACAAAATGAAACCTGTAACTTTCCCGAGATGAGACAGTCTCCAGGTGATCAGGGCAGAGAGGCGCTGAGCATAGGGTTTCTGCTCCCAAGGGAGCAAATCTGCATTGCATGCACAGGGTTCTAATATTCTGTGCATGTGTGTGTGTGTCTCTGTGTGTGTGTCTGTATGTCTGTGTCTGTGTGTGTGTCTGTCTCTGTGTGTGTGTGTGTGTCTATATATCTGTGTCTGTGTGTGTATCTGTCTAGGTGTGGCTCGTGTGTGTGTGTGTGTGTCTCTGTGTGTGTGTGTCTATATGTCTGTGTCTGTGTGTGTGTCTGTCTATGTGTGTGTGTCTGTCTGTCTGTCTCTGTGTGTGTCTCGTGTGTGTGTGTGTGTGTCTGTCTATGTGTGTGTGTCTGTATGTCTGTGCCTGTGTGTGTATCTATGTGTGTCTCGTGTGTCTATATGTCTGTCTGTGTGTGTGTCTGTCTCTGTGTCTGTGTGTGTGTCTCTGTGTCTGTGTGTGTGTCTATGTATCTGTGTCTGTGAGTGTGTCTGTCTCTGTGTGTCTCGTGTGTGTGTGTGTCTATATGTCTGTGTGTGTGCGTGTCTGTCTATATGTGTGTGTGTGTCTGTCTGTCTCTGTGTGTCTCGTGTGTGTGTGTTCCAGGCAAAGTGGCTATTTACCATCCTCCAAACCCAGTGCTCACAGAGAAGCAGCTGGATGCGGTGGAAAGACGTCAGATGCAAAGCGAGGGGACACAAGTTCTGAGATCCGCTCCCGCACAGCTGTGTGACAGGGTGAGAAACCAAGAAGGCCGGGAGGCTGAGACCTGCCCCGACTCACATAGCTCCCTACTACAGAGCTGGAAAGGTGGCTGTCCACAGGTTTAGGCTTCATTGCGCTCAGAATGCTCTTTCAACTTTGTTTTTCTTTTTTCAAAACATTTTTTTGGAGAGGTAATACATAGCTCAAGGACAAAATTTTAAATTTATGTAAAAAGAATCCATATTGTAGAAAACAAATGTACACCTCTCCCCCCAGTGACTTGGTTCTTCTTTCTGGGGGTAAACACGTGTCCAGTTTCTTGTGTATCCTTCCCGAGAGAAATGCACTTGTGACATAGAGTTATGAAAAGATTATTATGGTGTGTGAATGTGATACGCAGGCATGCAGAAATGATGCACAGGCATTACATTTAAATTTAGACTAATATAGAGAAATCTAATATCACAGGTAGAGATTATGCTTCTTTATGTATCCAAGCATTTTCAAGGTTTTTTGGTGAACATATTATATGTGTGTGTGTGTGCTCAATTGCTCAGTTATGTCTGACTCTTTGGACCCCCTGGATTGTAGCCCGCCAGCCTCCTCTGTCCATGGGATTTTGCAGGCAAGAATATTGTGGAGTGGGTTCCCATTTCCTATTCCAGACTATCTTCCCAACCCAGGGATCAAACCACGTCTCTTGCATCTCCTGCCTGGGCAGGCAGATTCTTTACCGCTTTACCACCTGGGAAGCCTGGTGCATGTATATGTGTCTCAGTCAGTTCAGTCGCTCAGTCGTGTCCAGCTCTTTGCCATCCATGGACTGCAGCACACCAGGCCTCCCTGTCCATCACCAACTCCCAGAGCTTGCTCAAACTCATGTCCCATCAAGTTGGGGATGCCAGGTGATGCCATCCAATCATCTCATCCTCTGTCATCCCCTTCTTATTCTGCCTTCAGTCTTTCCCAGCCTCATGGTCTGGGTCTTTTTCAATGAGTTGGTTCCTTGCATCGAGTGGCACTGGAGTTTCAGCTTCATCATCAATCCTTCCAAAGTATATATGAATATACATATTCTAAGAATATATTCTAAGCATACATATATGCTAAGTTGCTTCAGTCGTGTCTGACTCTGTGACCCTATGTACTGCAGCCCACCAGGTTCCTCAGTCCTTGGGATTCTCCAGGCAAGAATACTGGAATGGATTGCCACGCCCTCCTCCAGGGAATCTTGCTGACCCAGGGATTGAACCTGGGTTTCTTTTTCCTGCGTTGCAGACAGATTCTTTACTGCTGAGACACCAGGGAAGCCCAATTTCCCTTATAATGTGCCTTATATATAAATAACATGTATCTGCCATATATATGTATGTTTCTCAAAAATAATTTTGATAGCACTTCACATATTATTGAGGGATTTCCTATTCCCAGATATTTTTATGTTTTTGGTTGCAGGAATAACTGAGATGTTTACTTCTATTATAATTTCAAACTGGCAGGGTTTTGAATATAGGAAGGCACTGGTTTCTAAAAAAAAAATTAACTTTATATCTTATCATTTCCATGAGATTGCTCTTACTATTTTGTTGTTGTTGTTGTTTCGGTCATGCCATGTGGCATGCGGGATCTTAGTCCCCAGACCAGGGATTGAACCCATGCCCCCTGCAATGGAAGCATGGCGTCTTAGCCACTGGACTGCCAGGGAAGTCCCAAGATTGCTTGTTGTTGCTTACGGATTTCCAGTTGTTTTTCTTTGGAACTAATGTAGCAGACAGTCAGCCCAGTAGATCCTGCTCCCATGGATGCTTTGTTAATAAACTCTTTTTGATGTGACTGATGACCTATCACATCTGTGTAAACTTCCCCTTCTTTCCCTGACTCAACATAAGCCTCTGTTATAGACATTATACCCACACTTGACAGAAGAAATTGTGGCTTGGCAAGGTGAAATGATTTGCCTTAGCTGGTGAGTGGCAGACCTGGCATTTCAACTGAGGTCTGTTATGCAAAATCTTTTGATCTTATCATGGCAAAATGAAGGAGAGAAGAGGTTAGAGAGGGGTTTGTGCAAAAGCAGCAGAAGACGACATTTTTTGAATGCCTAAGCTGTGCCAAAAACTTTATATACTATCGTTTTGAATGTTCATAAGATCTCTTGGAGGCCAGCATTATGAGCAGATGGTTGGCCAGGGCCTGGGCTCAAGGACAAAGAGATCTGGGTTTGATTATTAGCTTGGCTGCTTTCCAGCTGTGTGACCCTAGGCACATTGCTTAGCTTTTCTGAGCCTCAGTTTCTCTGCTGTATCCTTGTTACAAACAGTACCTGAATGGTCCTCCTCTCAAAGGTCTGTGTCCTGGAGCTTGTGGCCGAGAATACCTCAGTCCTTGGACCCACACACTGGAACTTTGTTTCTAGAGCCTAGAAAAGCGGAATTGACACGTGTCTCCAGCTCCTATGTTTGTTGAATGACTTTGCTTCCTCCAGGGGAGCCCATATCTACAGGGAGGTGGGAAGTTGGTGCTTCTGTGGACACAGCATTCAGGTTAAACTTTAGCCAAAATTATGGCTAAGTCACAATTAGCAGGGTTTTATAGCACCTAATTCATATTGTGGGGACACATCTGAAGTTCAAAGATGCATTGGGATTTTCCATAACTGAGTTGACTGACATCACTAGAGATTAGTTTGTTGTTGTTTAATCGCTCAGTTGTGTCCGACTGCTTTCGACCCCATAGACTGTAGCCCACCAGGCTCCTCTGTCCATGGGATTTCCCAGGCAAGAATACTGGAGTTGCCATTACCTACACAGGGGATCTTCCAGACTCAGGGACCAAACTCATGGTTCCTGACACGTCTCTGGCATTGCAGGTTGATTCTTTACTGCTGAGCCACTGGGGAAGCCCCCAGAGACTAATTAAGCACCTGTTACAGGTGGAATGAGAAAAACAACGATGTGAAACTCAGGAGATGGAGGTTAAAAGGCAATGGTTGAATTTTATGTATTCTTTCACTGAATCTCATCAAACTTGGGGCTTCTCAGGTGGTGCTAGTGGTAAAGAACCTGCCTGCCAATGCAGGAGACATAAGTCTCAGGTTCAATACCTGGGTCGGGAAGATCCCCTGGAGGAGGGCGTCAAGATTATTATTATTTTATTATGTCCCAAGCACTGAGCTAGGTATAAGAAAGCATAAAGAAGAATTATAGGTATACATGATTTTGTTGTACATCATTGTATTGTACTTTGTAAATATTGCATTTTCTTACAAATTAGAGGCTTTTGGCAACCTGGCATTGAGCGAGTCTATTGGCACTATTTCTCCAACACTGTTAATTTATTTAATATACTTATTTTTAAAATGTATTTAAAATCTTTAATGTATCAAGTACTGTGCTAAATCATTTGCATGCATTATCTCACTTAATCCTCACAATTACCCTGTGATATTAGTATTCTTATCACCCTTATCTTATACATAAAGAAACTGAGGCTTACAGACTAATTTGCTATTTTTCCCATCGTCAATTTAGTTAGCAAAGAATAAATATTTGAAACCCAGGTCTAGTGTACCAACAGCATTATTTTTATTTACTTAGTTACTTTATTTATTTATTTACTTTTGCTTGTTATTTTTGTCTATACCATGGGATCTTAGTTCCCCAACCAGGGATCAAACCTGTGCCCTCAGCAGTGAAAGTGTGGCATCCTTCTGCCAGGGAGTTTCCTAACAGCATTATTTCTTTTTTGAATTTTTAATTTTTTTAAAACCTTTAATTTTGTATTGGGTTATAGCCAATTAGCAATGCCATGATGGTTTCAGGTGAACAGCAAAGGGACTCAGCCATGCATACACTTGTGACCATTCTCCCCCAACCTAGACAGCATATTCAAAAGCAGAGACATTACTTTGCCAACAAAGGTCCACCTAGTCAAGGCTATGGTTTTTCCAGTAGTCATGTATGGATGTGAGAGTTGGACTTTAAAGAAAGCTGAGTGCTGAAGAACTGATGCTTTTGAACTGTGGTTTTGGAGAAGACCCTTGAGAGTCCCTTGGACTGCAAGGAGATCCAACCAGTCCATCCTAAAGGAGATCAGTTCTGGGTGTTCATTGGAAGGACTGATGTTGAAGCTGAAACTCCAATACTTTGGTCACCTAATGCGAAGAGCTGACTCATTTGAAAAGACCCTGATGCTGGGAAAGATTGAAGGCGGGAGGAGAAGGGGACGATAGAGGATGAGATGGTTCGATGGCATCACAGACTCAATGGACATAGGTTTGGGTGGACTCCGGGAGTTGCTGATGGACAGGGAGGCGTGGCATGCTGTGGTTCATGAGGTTGCAAAGAGTCGGACACGACTGAGCGACTAAACTGAACTAAACTGATTCTCCCCCAAACTCCCCTCCCATCCAGTCTGCCACATAACATTGAGCAGGGTTCCATGTGCTATATAGTAGAACAGCATTATTTTAAAATTAAAGTATGTATATTATTTTTTTCAGGATAATGCTACTGCACACTTAATAGACTACGTACAGTGCAAACATAATTTTTATACGTACTGGGAAACCAAAAAGTTTGTGTGACTTGCTTTATTAAGATACTGGCTTTATGAGTTAGAGGTAGCTGCGGAGGAAATTGAAAGCTTAGGCTTTGCTGTGATTACTCCAGTATTACCACAGTGGGCAGGGAGACCAGGTCTACATGCTGAAGAAGCCTGACTCTATGGCACAACAGACCCTTTGGGCCTATCCTGCTCAATTCTCCCTGGACGACAAATACTCTCAAGATGAAATCACCATCAAGAAATGCTTCAAGGTACTCATGACCCAGCAACCTCGGCCTGTCCTCTGAGGATCTCTTAAAATCTCATATCCCTTATGCTGCCTGCTAGCCCCAGAAGACTTTCTGAAACCATGCTCTTCAATCTGTGAGCCTTGAAGTCTTGCTACAGCTCTTGCTTCTTGAATCTGGTCTCCTCCTTGCCTTTGATCATGCTTGTTGTGAGGCAATTATGGTAGCATCCTCTTTAAAGGGAAGATGTTTGAATCATCTTTTCATACTTTGAATCACTGCCAGGTTATTAAAATGATTTGAAAGAGAAAAAAGAAACCGATACTGGCTTTATTACGGTGGCCTGGAACTGAACTCACATCTCTAAGGCCTGTCTCTCATGTTTCTTAGCACTTAGTATATGCCAGGCCGTGTGTTAATAAGCTTTACATTTATTTACCTGTTTAATCTCCATAACAACTCTATAAGATAGGTATTGTAATTATCATCATTTTGTAAGAGGAAATTGGTATAGAGGGGACTACTTGCTCAAAATTGCAGAGCTAGGAAATAAGATATTTTGCTCAACTAAAGATGGATATAAGGTTCCTTTTACTCCTAGAATCTCACAGTATACCAAAGAAGAAGACACTGATATGAATAGTAATAATAGCTAACATTTATCAAATGTTTATAATTAAATGCTTTACATGGATTATCTCATTTAATCCTCAAAGTGACTTTATTAGTTAGGTTCTATTCTAGTCTCTTGTGATGAGGAGGCTTGCTTGAGTTAAGTAACTTGTCCAGATGGAGTTCAAAATCAGGCAGTTTGCTAGAGAAGCTCACTTTAGTACATGCAATACCACCTAACCTCCTTGATGGGTGATGTAGAATCCAGACCAACACATTGGTTCAAGGCAGCTCCTTGGAGCAGGGGAATATTTGAGCTGGGCCTTAAGGATAGGTAGGCACTTACCCATACCCACTAAGTATACAATGTGGTGAAAAGACAATTGTGGGTTGAAGTCTCAGCTCTGCCACCTTTCCAACTGAATGACTTGTGTTTCATCTCCTCTATTCCCTAGTTTCCTTAATTGTAAGTGTGGACAATGAAAATTATTCATCTGAAACACCATGAGGAATAAAGTTTTTTTATTTTTTTGAGTGCAGGCTCAGTAGTCATGGCATGCACAGGCTTATTTGCCCCAGGTTATGTGGGATCTTCCAGATGTACAAGCTGGGAATAGAAAAGGAAGAGGAACCAGAGATCAAATTGCCAGACTCTTTTGGATCATAGAAAAAGCAAAGGGAGTTCCAGAAAATTATCTACTTCTGCTTCATCGACTACTCAAAGGCCTTTGACTATGTGGATCACAAAAACTCTGGAAAATTTTTAAAGAGATGGGAATACCAGGCCACCCTACCTGTCTCCTGAGAAACCTGTATGTGGGTCAAGAAGCAATAGTTAGAACCTTACATGGAACAGCTGACTGGTTCCAAACTGAGAAAGGAGTACATCAAGGCTATACATCTTCACCCTCTTTATTTAACTTATATGCTGAGTACACCATGCAAAATGCTGGGCTGGATGATCACAAGCTGGAATCAAGAGATTGCTGGGAAAAATATCAACAACCTCAGATATGCAGATGATACCGCTGTAATGGTGGAAAGTTGAAGAGGAACTAAAGAGCCTCTTGATGAAGGTGAAAGGAGAGTGAAAGACCTGGTTTAAAACTCAACATTCAAAAAACTAAGATCATGGGATCTGGGCCCATCATTTCAAGGCAAATAGAAGGGGAAAAAGTGGACGTGGTGACAGATTTTCTTTTCTTGGTCTCCAAAATCACTGCAGACAGTGACTGCAGCCATGAAATTAAAAGATGCTTAATCCTCGGAAGAAAAGCTATGACCAACCTTCTAGCATATTAGAAAGCAGAGGCATCACTTTGCCAACAAAGGTCTGTGTAGTCAAAGCTATGGTTTTTCCACTAGTCATGTACGGATGTGAGGGCTGGACCATCAAGAAGGCCGAGCACTGAAGAAATTATGCTTTCTAATTGTGGTACTGGAGAAGACTCTGGAGAGTCCCTTGGACTGCAAGGAGATCCAATGAGTCAATTCTCAAGGAAATCAACCCTGAGTATTCATTGGCAGACTCTTGAGAGTCCCTTGGACTGCAAGGAGATCCAACAAGTCCATTCTAAATGAGATCAGTCCTAGGTGTTCTTTGGAAGGACTGATGCTAAAGCTGAAACTCCAATACTTTGGCCACCTCATGCGAAGAGTTGACTCATTGGAAAAGACTCTGATGCTGGGAGGGATTGGGGGCAGGAGGAGAAGGGGACGACAGAGGATGAGATGGCTGGATGGCATCAACGACTCGATGGACGTGA
>NW_011495069.1:7311978-7316188 GCF_000754665.1 Bison bison bison
TGAGTTTGGGTGAACTCCAGGAGTTGGTGATGGACAGGGAGGCCTGGCATGCTGCAATTCATGGAGTCACAAAGAGTTGGACACGACTGAGCAACTGAACTGAACTGAACTGAACTGATTCATTGGTAGGACTGATGCTGAAGCCGAAGCTCCAAAACTTTGGCTACCTGATGCGAAGAGATGACTCATTGGAAGACCCTGATGCTGGAAAAGATTGAAGGCAAAAGAAGAGAACATCAGATGATAAGATGGTTAGATAGCAACATCAACTCAGTGGATATGAATTTGAACAAACTGTGGGAGACAGTGAAACATAGGGAAGCCTGTAGGCCATGGAGTCACAAAGAGTTGGACATGACTTAGGGATTAAACAACAATGTGTTCCCCAACCAGGGAGCCAACCCACATTCCCTTCATTGGAAGGCAGATTCTTAACCACTGGACTCCCAGGGAAGTCCCCATGAGGAATAAATGTGATTGGATATAAAAACACTCAGATATCTGGCATGCATCATGAGAGTTCAGTAGTTGAGATTAAGGACAGATGGGTTTAAGACCAACAGCTATTTCCTAAGCAGCACTTACCATGCACCAGGCACCCCTGCGTGCACTTAACATGGATTTACTTATCCACAATCCTATTAAAAGTCATAACTATTATTGGTTACTATTTTCAGACCCATTTTACAGAGGAGCAAAGTGAACACAGCCAAGTTAAATAAGGTATTCTGAGCTAGTAAACGACAGTGGCAGAACTGCAACCTGGGCAGTCTGCCCCAGAGTCCACGTGCTTAGTACTTCACTGCCTCAGTTGCAGACAGTGGGTTTGAGACAGTCAGCTAGAGCAGCACTACAGAGTCAGGACTGGGAAGAGGCAAGTGTGCCAGCAGTGGGGGCTTTCTGGAGGTGCCATCTTGCCCCTTGGAAAACCTGACTTCTCATTTAGCAGCAATCATAGACAAACACAAACCACCTGACCTCTCAGAAAGGCACGAACAAGACCTTCCAAAGGGTACATCACGGGTACAGGAAACAGTAGCTTAAACAAGGCACGTACACCCGTTCCGTAAGTTCTTACTGTGTATTATGAATTGTTCTATGAGCTGGGAATATTAGCCATAACCAAAAATCAAACAAAAAGTTCTGCCCTCATGGAATTAATGTTTAGTGGCAGGAGAGAGACAATAAGCAAACAAACAAGTAAAATGTATTTCAGAGGGTGATACATGTTATGGAGAGAAATAAAGTGGAGAGTAGAATGAGGTTGGACCACTTGGAATGTTGAGTAGGATGGTATTGGGGGAGATTTCCCTGAGAAAGAGGTATGTGAGCAAAGACCTGAAGGAGGCAAGGGAATGGGAATTGCAGGAATCCTGGGGGAAGAATGTTCCTCTGGGGGAAGAATGTTCCATAGAAGGAGGAGAGCAAGTGCAAAGGCCCTGAGGCAAGAGGGCATTTGGCACATTCAAAGAATAGCAAGGAGGCAGATGTGCCTGGGATAGAGAGCAAAGGGGAGAGGAATAAGAGATGAGGTCAGAAGCGGGTGGGGGTGGAGGAGGGAGAACACATCTCTACCTGTCTTCAAGATCTGTGTGCGTGTTATAAAAACAAACGAATACAGAATGCAAAACATGCATGCATTTCAAAACTGGAATATGAGACTTAAATGCAATATGCTTGTGGACCCTGCCCCACATACACTTCCTGGTTCTCTCCCTTTCTACCTCTCCCTGGACTGGCTCTGCCCATCCATGCAAGCCACGTGGTGGTGGAAATTGGGAAATGTAGGTAGAAGTGACTGTGATCAGATTTCTAAGCACAGGCTCCGGGTCTCATCACTGCCTCAAGGTTCTGTGGGGGAGAATGTCAGCAGCTTCCTGTCAGCTAGGATCTGCCTCAATAAGGCCTAAAATCTCCTGGTCAGCTCATCCCTCCACGCCTTGGTCAGCTGCATGCCCTCGGCCGAGAGGCCAGTACGGGGCTGTCAGCAGACACTCACCACAGATAATAGTGACTGATTCAAGCTGAATTTGATGACCATCAGGCAACCTTTTCACAAGAGGACCGCCTGGAAACATTCTTTGCCTCAGGGCCAGTCTGGGGTCATCTTGGAGGTCCCATTTGATTGTTTTGGACCTGGATCCGCTTTGAACTGGTTCACTATTTTGGTTCCTTTTCAGGCAGGTAGACACTGGAAGCAAACTTTGGTTCACTTTCCTGACTCCATGAAGAACTAACACTTAGGTTCAGTTGGCACTTCAGTTTCTGTTTTATTGTTTTTTTGGTTTGGGTTCCCATCTCCGGGACAGCCTTCTGGCATTTTACTTCTTTTCAACAAATGGGCTGGTCTCGGGGAGTTGAGTGTGACGCCATCCTCGCCTGTAGGGGTGGACAGGGACAGGAGGCCTAGAGTGGCGATAGTAGCTATCACTGACTAAGCAGGACATGATGTAAGGAAGGCCCAGTAACAGCCCCACCCCCATCTAGAGAATGAAACTGAGGCTTAGGGAGTTGGGGCTTCCCAGGTGGCTCAGTGGTAAAATAATCTGCCTGCCAATGCAGATTCCATCCCTGTGTCGGGAAGATTTCCCTGGAGGAGGAAATGGCAACCCACTCCAGTATTCTTGCCTGGAGAATCCCACGGACAGAGGCTCCGGTACAGTTCATGGGGTCGCAAACTGAGTGACTGAGCAGGCAGGGATTTCAGGATCTTGCAGTTTAAGGGCTTAGTCTGACTCTAGATCATGTGCTTCTAACCCCTGGGGTAGGATGTTTCTTTAAAGAGTTCCTGCAAGAGAATTTGAGCAACAGGCTATGGACTGGGAGAGGGAGGAGCTGCCGGTTTCACTATATTTTCACACATACGTTCACTTTGTTAAAACATTCTGACATGTGCTATGCTCTGAGGATGTGGAGAGATAAACCTCGGTCTGATCCTCTCAGGACTCAGCCTTCAACTTAAGCTAGGAGGTGGGGAGGAGTAGCTGAGTCATGTTACGGAAAGTCGGAAAGTCAGAAGAGGGGACAAGTAACTGTTTCCAGAGGGGATGACACTTGCCCCAGGCATTCATCAGTCGCAAAACCAGACCGGTGCTTACCTCCTGCCTGACTCAAAGTATACAGCCACTGTCCTCAGGGACTTCAAATCCCAGTAGAGTTTTTCCAGTTTGAAGACCACCCGCATTCAAAAGGTCCCGGTGCTTGTTAAAATGGGAATTTCTCCCTTCCCCTCGGGAGGAGAAGCAGAGAATTGGGTAAAGCAGGTCTGGGTGTAGCACCCAGGTGATTCTGATATTTCAGGTTTGCCAGGTGGATGGGGAAAGGAAATCACTTCGGGGAAGAGGAACCCTATGAATGAATGGCTTGAGAGTCCTTCGTAGCCTCGGGCAAAGGCGTTCAGTTCAAGCAAGACCTTAGGCTCTCGGAGGAGAGGGATCACGGTCCGTGCTGTTTATTGCGGGGGGGTGGGGGGCAGGCACACTGTAGGGTCTCATAAATATGTGTTAATACGCTGGCTCCCAAGACAGAAGTGACGGGAGAGTCAAAAGGGAAAACGGAGAAGTCAGAGAGGAAGGATAAAACGGTGCTTCTAAGGGGATGAAAACTTTCTTCGAAGAGGCAGAAGGGAGCTCTGCCTAACTGAGGGTGTTGCGGGGAGGCGACTGCTGAGGGAAAGGGCGACGAGTCCTGGGGGGCTGCAGCAGAGGGGAGAGGGCGGGAGATGCCTTCTTGCTTCTCCAGGCCGGCCGAAGGCTGAGGTCACTTGGCACAGCGCCAGTAGCAGCTGCGAGGACGCGCGCGCACTTCGGCGGGAGGCGGTGTCAGGCGCTGGTTCCCGGGGGACTTTCCCCTCCGCCCCACCTAGGGAGGCGAGGCTCAGAGTCCCGCCCTCCGCCCGCCCAAGCCCTGGCTTCTCTTGGTCCCCACCGGCGCCACGCCCCTGAGCCGAGGTCAAGCCGCCTCAGCAGCCTCCAGGGGCCGGAGCCATCCTTCTGCCCCCAACCCCCAACCCCAACTCAACACCCACTTGGCCGAGGCCACGCCCCCGAGCTCCGGCCGCCCACTTTTCCTCTGGAGAGTCGGGAGACTCCGGCCTTTGGCCCCGCCCCCAGCCGAGACCCCGCCTCGGTGCCCCGCCCCCGCGACTTGAAGGGGCCGGGGCTGCGGCCGCCTCAGTCGCGCGCGCGGGGCGTGGGGCGGTGCTGAGGAG
>NW_011495069.1:7316687-7328384 GCF_000754665.1 Bison bison bison
GCCCCAGTTCCTGGGACCGCGGCGGGGGTGGGTCCTGTCACCCCCCTCTCCCCAAGCCGCCGCCGGGGCGCCCGACCCCACCCCACCGCAGCCCTCGGCTCTCGACCCAAGTCCACTCCCAGCCCGGGAGGCGAAGCCTCAGCCGTCGTGAGCTGATGGACTGAACTTCTTTGAACGCTTTCTGAAAGAGCGTGTCACTCCGGCTGTAGGAAACTGTAACTTTAATTTTCGATTCCGTCTGAAAAAATGTTTTAAAAAGAGTAGACATTCCTGGGCCTCCGGAAAAGACCGAGATTCCCAACTTGGGTTTTCCTGTCCGAGGTATTTTACCACCATCTGGTTTCTTGTTTCTCAAGCGCGAGTGTTTTGTATGATGCAACATTTTGGCTGCTCCCCTCGGTGTTGCTGCCTCGGGAAAGATTATGTGCCCTTTTGTTTTGAAAGAAAAACTGACGAGGAAAGAATTCGTAACTTGCTTGGGCTTTAAAGGGTTGATTTTTTCCCCCCCTTCTGGTCTTTTCAGTTTTTATATCCTGGAACTACCATGTTTGTTGACAAGTACTACCTCTAGCCCTTTACTTTTTTTCTTCAGTGTTTTTCGTTTTCGCAAAGGAGAAAGAGAAGTTATGAACATCTGGATCCAACTGCCTCTCTCAAAACTTCTTTAAAATCCTCCAGATTTTCTATCTTAGTCACTTACTTAAGCCAGCTCTCAGATTTAAGCTCTTAGTTGGAGAATTTAACAGATATCCGGAACAATTTTGTTCTTTATTTCCTGAGTTTTTATTTTAAAGTACAGAAGACATTTACGTGTGTGTTTGAGACATGGAAGGAAGAAATGCTCTGCAAGTGATGGGAACAGTGTTTTGAGATTTTCAGTTATCAGTTTTAGAAGCAGTTGGATTCAGGGAACTGAAACAGCAGACAGGTATAGAACTCGCAGAGTATCTTCAAAGAGTCTGTTATGTGTAGTGGCAGATATAGTACTTTGAGATACAGAGAATGTAGGAAGAAATCTGAAATAAGAAAAAGGAAAAAAAAGAAAAAGGAAGAGGCCTGGAAGGCAGTATGGAGAAGGGAGAGGGGTGGGTCAGAGAGAAGTATTCAAAAAATTTCACTGAGCCAGAAATAGGAAGGAATTTCCATAAATTCAAGAACAGTGTGTCTACTGAAAACCTAAAAAACATGTTACTTAAGCATATTACTTCAGAAGTATCATTAAATTTACAGTCAGATAAAGGTGCTATCAGTAGTGGCCTTTCAGCATTGTACTGGAGGTCTAGCCAATACAATAAGACAAGAAAAAGAAATAAAGGATGTGAATTACAGGCAAGGAGATCAATGCCTAATGCCCTATTACTATTAATTTAACTCTTCAGTTAGGAGAGAGATGTGGTGCCTTGTTTCCCAGACTTGAGTCACTTGTATACATCCCTTCTTAATTTTCTGTATATTTCTTGAATTGGTATTATTTACTAAATCCAGCTCACTTTTTAAAAAGCATAAACACATTGCCCTAAGCAATAATGCTTGTGAAACTGGATTAGGTGTGGTGGTTATATTTCTTACATGCATAACTATCTAAATAAATGTTTGTGAGCCATTTAAAAGCATCCTGCTTCTCAACAGTTGTAAGTCTCCGTCACTGGGCTTGGTGGCAAAGAACCAGGTTCAAGTCATAGTTCTGTACTCACTGGCTAGTTTAACCTGGGCAGGTTATTTTCCCTCTCTGAGACTTGTTTTCCTCTTTATGAAGTAAGAGGTGAAATGTTTTCTGCTGCCCCATGATTCTGCATAGGCAAAACTTTGTACTGATATAAATCAGGATAGCTGTTTCAAAGGGGGAAAAGGGGACAGGTAAGTTGTGGTAAAGAGTATTCTTGATTACCAAAATCTATGTGTGGGAAATGCCAGTGGGGAAAATACCCTTGTAAATAAAATTATTTTGAAAGCGGCAAAGGGGTGGAGACTGTGGTTGTCCAGTGTGGTGTGTTAAACACCTGAGTTTGTAGCAGGAAACTGTTACCTACACCTAAAGGAAATGAGTATAAACATGCTGCCTGTTCAGGTAGCATTAAATTTTATGGAAATAGGCTAGGACCTTACGAGCTAGTGTGACTAGACTCACTGCTATATTTTTTCCCCCTTGTTTTTGGAGTTGTCTGTTCATGAGCCCAGTGAATTCTCATTGCCTGTATAACAGCAGTGCTCCATTTTTGTTTACCCCAGCATGTACAGGATGGGGGGGTGCCCTTCCAACAGTAAAAGAGGCCTACAAAGGCAGTCATTCTCAAGAGTTAGGATGCCCTCTTTTTCCTACTCTAAGGGGCTGGTATGGATTTTGATACACTAGCCCTACTTGGGGACCACTGATTAATAGGGTGAAGTTCAAGCCCTTTAGCAAGGTCATAAAGTCTCTTATCTGCTGCCAGGTTTCTAATCCAATTTGTCCACTTACTAATTGTGAGTCCCAGAGCACATTGCTTAAACCTCTCTATGGCTCATCTGCATAGGTGAGATATTAATAGACCAACCTCATGGGATTCAATTAGTTAATAGATATGGTGATAATAAGCTTAGAACAATGCCTAGTTCTAAGATACTAGAAGTAAGTAAATAAGTAAATAAATGCTAGTAGTGTGTCATTTTGTATATACTTATTTGTGTATACATCTTCCCTACTTGAAAGGCAGTAAGTTTCTTGATGGTAAGGTCTGTGTATTGTTCTGAGTGGGTACCTAAGATGGTACCAAATAGTTGGAATGAGATTGTTTCCTTCTTTCTGAGCATTTTGGTGTTGATATATGTGTCTGACATGCTTTGGAATTGATGGCTACTTACTTTTTAGATCCTGATGGTCTGTGTCTCAAACCTCAGTCCTTCATTTGTTCAACTTTGCTTACCCTCCAGCCTCCAAAACTGTGTGGTTTTCTATTTTCCCTTCCATTTTTGGTACTTCTAGTCTTTTCATGTATCTGCCATATATTTTCCACCAGTATTTCTTCTTTGTTACATTCAGAATTTGAAAACTCAGATTTCTGTATGGGGTAAAAGTAAATACTGTGTTGACAAAATGAGAGAAGATGAGAAGAGTCTGAATCTTTGGATTTTTCCTTTGCTTCTATATGCCTAACTCCTGTTGATTCCCCTGCTGCCCTCTCACCCCTCCCCCTGCTAGAATCTTTGGTATGATGTGATGATGTTTCTGATCTTGGGGAGGAGGATTCCCTTTGCAGAGTTTACTTTTATTGGCTGGAATGTGAAGTTTTTGGTGTTGCCATTTTGAACTGGGACACTCACTATTGGCAGTCATTCCTAAATTGCTAGAATTGGAGTGGTGTAAAAAGTTAATCTGGTGCAGAGTGGCTTAACACACAAGAATAATTGTTTCTTTTGAGGTATTTGGCAGAATTTTTAATGTGCGTGAACCCTGACTGCTTGGAGCCAGACTGCATGGCTTGAATCTGGCTTCTAGAGGTGTGTCAGGGAAGTTTCTTAAGTTCTTAGTAGTACCTCAGTTTCTTGACCTCTAATATTGAGATGATGAGAACAGCACAGTTTTATGGGGTTGCTGAGGGGATTAATTGGTGATCTATGTGTATTAATTAGGGTAATCTAAGCTTCTGTAATAAGTACTGTTATCTACCCCAAACAGTGGTTCAAACAAAATGGAAGTTAATTTCCTTTCTCACCTGGCAACCCAGGCAGGGTGTTCTCAGTGTTGATGGCTTTCCTCCTTAGAGTCATTTAGGGACCAATGCGCTTTTCAGCTTCTTTTCCCACCAGCCCCCATGGCATTGTCCTCTTCAGTTGGCAGAGCTAGTGACTGAGAAATCTGGTTGCAGCAGTTGGTGAAGAGTATGGAGGAGGCTCATCATAAGGGCACCAGGCTAGAACTTCTACCTGTCACTTCCTTTCCTTCTCCACTGGGGAGAACTATAATCACATGATTTCATCTAACTGCAAGGAATGCTGGGAAATATGATCCGGCTATATATCATCATATGTAAAGTATTAGGAATAGTGCTTGGCACACAGTAGAACAGTGGACACCTATTTTCATTCTTGATAATATATTCTTCTTCTTTTTTTGGCTGTGTTGTGTGGCTTCGTAGGATCTTATTTCCCACCAGGAATTAAACCCAGGCTGTCGGCAGTGAAAGTAGAGTCCTAACCACTGGATTTCCAGGGAATTCCCAATAGTGTATTATTCATAAGTACGAGCTTCCTTAATTGGATTCAGGATTTCGTAAATCCTTAAAATTACATCTAAAATTCTATATGAATCTCTTTTTCTGGGAATTAGGAACCATTGTTCTACAAAGTAGATGGTGGCATTCTGATTGTTGAATATTAATTCGTATAAGAAAGATATAAAAGATAAGTTTGACCTAGATGATCCTTAAAGTCACTTACATCTGATTATCTGTGATTTAAAGCATTTATTGGAATGAACTAAGTGCCTAAAACTGAGTTAGGTATTATGAGAAATATAAGAAATTATTAAGAATTTTCTATTTTTAGGTTTATAAATTTTATTGGAGAGAAAACAACAATACAGGGTAGTACGTGCTTAAATAGTCAACTGTGGTTCACATTAAGTTGGGCCAGGACAGATGGGTAAAGGCAGAGGAGTAAGCTTTGACTTGACTTTGAAAAAATAGCTATCATAACGGAATTGGGAATAGCCAAGAATGGGAATGTTAGGGGAGTGTGTGTGTGTTTTATAATTTTATTTATTTATTTCGGCTGTGCTAGATCTTCCTTGCTGTGAGGGCTTTTCTCTAGTTGCTGTGCGCGAACTTATTTCGGTGAAGGCTTCTCTTGTTGCAGAGCGCAGGTTCTAGGATATGCAGGCTTCAGTGGTTGCAACTCCCAGCCTCAAGAGCACAGGCTCAATACTCCTGGGATAGGGACTTAATTGCTCTGCATCATGTGGGAACAACCTTGGACCAACCCAAGTCTCCTGCATTGACAGGTGGATTCTTAACCACGGAGCCACCAGGGAAGCCCTGGGAATATTAGTTTTGACATCACTTGTAAACTCATTATGCAGGAAACAGTAGATAGATGATACTTTCAGAAGAAGAAGGAACCAGCAGTGATTCAAACTCTTAGTGCCAGGGAGACCAGTTAGTTAAAAGTTGAGAATGAGACTTTCAAAACCTAAGTCTGAGTCTCATTGTTTTCCCAACACTTCTCTACTTTTTGGATTGTTGTCTATTCATCAGCTTCTCAGCAGCATTTGGAAAGGTGCAAATGGATTACGGGCAGGCTCGCAGGGCAGGCTTTTTTTTAAACACAGACAAGTGAAATTAATTTTCTATAGGCAGTGATGCTGAGAACTTTGTTTTAACAATTGAACAAAAACTAACCCAACATCAAGACAGTGTTACCTTGGATGAATTGCTTTGACATTTACTTGAGATTTTCAGAGGGGAAAATTCAGGAGATAGAAATGAATGTAAAAATGTGAAGTTAATGGCAACACTATTTTGTTATGTTTTGTCTGAGCTGTTCCTGAAGACTTAACAGTGCTCCTCTTGGCAAAAGCCAAGGTGATAACTTTAAATGTAAAATTTCTGAGAGAAAGGGGCCCCAAATGGGTAACAGATGGGAGGATTCTGAGACAAGGTGACTGAATACATGAAAAGTCTAACATGAAGGAAGGAGATTGGTGGGAAGGATAAATTATGAGGTAGAGGTTAACACATATACACTACTATATATAAAGTAGATAACCAACAAGGATCTACTCTGTAGCACAGGGACCTATACTCAATATTATGTAATACCATAAAGAAAAAGAATCTGAGAGACTGTGTATAACTGAAGCACTGTGCTGTACACCTGAAACACAACATTCTAAATCAACTATACATCAATTAAAAAAAGTCTAATGGTATGAATAATAATAGGAAAGAGCAATGTGGAAGACCTGGCTGTCACTAAAAGTTAGAGCTGGTTTGGAAGGGTGCTTACAGAGATGCCTGGAAGCCAGTTAAATGATGGTGAGCAAGACTTTCCCATTTCCTGTTTGATCAGCAGTGTGGAACCTCAGTGTTCTTATGTCTCCTGACTAGGAAATTAGTGAGTCCATAAAAGGGAAGTTTGTTAGCCAGGGTGAAGAGTGTGATTAAGGCAGATTTCAGTCAAGTAGGGGAGTGAGTTAAGATGGGTTTGTCCATTTATAGGTTCTTGTAGAAAATGGAAAGGGAGTTTCTGAAGCAAAGTAACATTAAGGTCATGAATGCAAACTGTCCAAGTTTGATTTAATAGAAATCTAAATTTAATTCAGAGATCAGTTTGTGAATTCTTTTGGAAGTTTTAATCCTTTTGTCTTTTTGGTAACTTGACTTTATCCCTCAGTACTCAGTACCAAGAAGTGGTATACAGAATATCAATTAGCCTTATTTGGTTTGTTATTTTCCTTTATTTAAAACAGAAACCCAGGAAACTATATTAGTGTAAATTGATGAAAATAGCAACTTAATGTAGATAAATGAGACTATATTTTAAAGGTGTGCCAAAGATGGTCTAGGAGTATTTTATATTTTAATATCAATGTTTTAAAGAAGTAGTAATATTAGAGTCAGAGTCAGGTATTGACCCTCAGAGCATATATTTTGTTTTATAGATTTTTTGTTGTTGCTGCTTTGCTTAGAGCTGAAATACATTATGATTCTGGGCAAGAGGTATAACAGTTTTCTTACTTTTTTTGTAATAAAATTATTACTTCCAAGTTTACAGGTGAGATAATTTATTTTTATGGAAAGTTTTCATTATAAGAGAATTATAAAAATGTCAATCATCTGTAATAATTTATTAAATTTTACCATCATGTAGCATAGCTGTTTATTTGTATGTGTGAGAGAAGGAAAAACAATCTGAATAAATATTAGAGACTACAAAAGCAATTAGCTGAAAGTTGAAGTACTTAAGAACTTTTAAGAATATGTGAGTTCTGTGTATGTTTTCCTTAGTTAACAACCTGTTGCTTTATTATGGAGGTAGAGACCAGGTGGTAGATTGCTAGTGTGAAAGTTCATTAAAAGCTAAGGACAACCCAATTAGTCTGTTGTGCTGTGTAGGAAAATGGAAGAGTGGTAGCTGTGAGACCAGACTACATACATAGACTGACTGAGAGAAAAGAAAACAGTTAGACTTAAATGAACTTTTGGCCTTGAATATATGTATGCCCAAGACTTAACTGAAAAATTTGCAGAGGTATAAACTTATGAAGAGTGTGAAGTTTTGTATTATTTGATTTTCTAGGTTACAGAATATATTAGTTAACATGTGAAATGGAAGTCACACTCAGTCGTGTCCGACTCATTGTGACCCCATGGTCTATACAGTCCATGGAATTCTCCTGGCCAGAATACTGGGGTGGGTAGCCTTTCCCTTTGCCAAGGGATCTTCTCAACCCAGGGATCGAACCCAGGTCTCCCGCAGCGCAGGTGGATTCTTTACCAGCTGAGCCACAAGCAAAGCCCAAGAATACTGGAGTGGGTCGCCTATCCTGTCTCCAGCGGATCTTTCCGATCCAGGAGTTGAACTGGGATCTCATGCATTGCAGGTGGAATCTTTACCAACTGAGCTATGAGGGAAGTCGATATTAGTTAACATAGAGATCTAAAATTTTGATTTAGTGTTGAAGGCTTGTTGATCTTCATTAAATCAAGTAAAAACTAATGCTAGCCATCAATAACATAGACTTTACTGACATTTTTAATTATCAGCAGGACCCTTGATTGCAAAGGTATATAAAAAAAAATGACTCAGCATAAGTGGTATCTGTTTTAGTTTAAATATTGGCCCTAAATTTGAAAAATAATGTCATTTTTCTTCTGCTTCCTAGAAACATTTTAAAAAAATGTTTCTTTCTAGTTATAAAACCAACAGTTATTTACTGTAGACAATCTGGAAAACACAGAAAAGCATCATAAAATAAAATTACTTTTGTCCCCCTTTTCTTAAAATGACTGCTGTTGCTATTTTGTTATATGTTCTAATCTTATTCATAAACTTTCATTAATTATTGTGACAGTTTATGTATAATGTTTTAATGTTCTTCATGCAGAATGCTTGGAAGAATGAAAAGTGAAACCCAATCTAAATTGAGTTAAGTGAGTTGGTTTAAAGAAAATTAACTTTATTTAAGTTTTACCAGAGAAACTCATATTGAATTTGGATTTATTTTCCTAATGGCACTAAAAGAACGTTTACCCTGTTTGATCTTTGCAGGAAGAAGGGAAGCTTTTAAGTTGTGAAATCTGCCAACACCTATAATTGCTCTCAGTATAGATATTGTTTAAGTGGTTTGAAGGTAGGCCCTCCTCTGTGCTCTTTGGGATATCCGTTCTGAAAAGTCTTTTTTTCTTTTTTTTTTTTTTAAGTATTTTCCTCCTCAAGTTCTATCTATTAATAGTAGGCTGAGGTTTGCCCATTTTATAGTTGGAGACGTAAGATGCAGTCTTTGTCTAGGAACAGTCAAGCACAGTAAAGGGATCATAATAGAAGCAAACGTTGAATACTTTCCATGCACCAAGTGCTAGAAAGATAAAGGAATAAGAACAGTTTCCTTTGTTTTCAAGGAGCTTGTAAAACAGTTTAATGGACAGGGGGTGAGTAAATGAGCCATGTTTGATGATGACATTTTCCATATAATACAGTGACTTTTTGTCTCATGTGCTTTTAAAAATCCAGTTGAATTAAGGTCTTAAGACACAATTTATGTGGCAACCTAAATGACAAAATTGACTTAAGAGATGAGTGAAATGTTTATGTTGTATTCTAACAGATGAAGGGTAGTTGGTATTACTGAATCTACCAGGTATTATATATTGCTAGTTTGAAGAAACTTTTATCCTTTTCTTCAATAATTGTGTTATATTCTGTAATTTTGCCTGAAATAAAACTGATACTTTAGTCATAAATTTTAAATGGATCCTACTTTCTCTAGCTGTTTATTGAATTAGATACAAACTCCATGATCTAGCATTTGTAGTCTTTCAGATCATGATCCCAACGTGTTTTCAGTCTTGTCCCCCCACTGCAGCTGCAGATATGTTATGTTCTAGCTGGATTGGTCCTCAGCATGCCCTGTACTTCTCTGCCTTCATGGAAGACTTTTGCTCTTGTTTCTTTCATCTGAAATATGCTAGCCTCTCCCCCTACCTCCAGTTTCTGCCTGCCAGAATAATATTTGTTATTTTTTCAATCAGTCATTTAACAAATACTGCAATACTGTTCTGCTGCTGCTAAGTCACTTCAGTTGTGTCCGACTCTGTGGGACCCCATAGACGGCAGCCCACCAGGCTCCCCCGTCCCTGGGATTCTCCAGGCAAGAACACTGGAGTGGGTTGCCATTGCCTTCTCCAATGCATGAAAGTGAAAAGTGAAAGTGAAGTCGCTCAGTCGTGTCCAACTCTTCACGACGCCATGGACTGCAGCCTACCAGGCTCCTCCGTCCATGGCATTCTCCAGGCAAGAGTACTGGAGTGGGGTGCCATTGCCTTGGACTTGGATACACCAAAGAACATTATGGCATTCATATTCAGTTGAGGGAGGCATGTAGTAAATGTATGTCTACTGGTGATAAGTGCTGTGAAGAAAAATGAAGTGTAGGGAAAGGAGTGTGGAGAATGATAGGGGTGCTCTTTTTGATTTAACAGGACATTCTATTAAATCTTTAGCTCTGCAGAAAATAGCAAATACGGAGGCGAGGGCAAAAGCAGAGACTAAGTAGTGGCTGTCTGTAATTCAGGCAAGAAATGATGGTGGCTTGGGCTAAGGTGAGAAGTAGTCTAATCTGGATATATTTCTAAGATGGAGATCACAGGATTTCCTGATGGATTGGATGTAGAATTTGAGAGAAGGAGAAGATGATATCATGATAATTCACTGATTGGGATGCCTTTTTACTACAAGGAAGATCTGATTTGTAGATTTTAAAGAACAGATGCTTAATCTCACTGACTTAATTTTTCTGTTACATTTTCCAAATGCGTGAGATAGAAATGTAGAAGAGTATTTCATACTTAACTGAACTAATATAAATATTTATGAGGTGCTTTCTATGTGCCAGGCACCATTGTTCACTGCATTATGTCTATTAACTCGTTTGATTCTTCTTCAATAAAATATTTGCTGAAAGAATATACAGAAGCTTTTTTTTTTTTTCCTCTGTTCCCTTGAATAGAGTTGATTCCAGAGGAGACTGGGAGGAAAAGAAGAAATAAAAAATCACATTACTGGGGAAAAGCAGATGCCTATTAAATTCACAGAAATCTTCATATAGAGAAGCCAGAGAAATAGGCTGAGAGTATAGTGCACATCATGGGGCTCAATTCATATTTGCAGTTTTGATTTAGTACCTCAAAATTGTTGTTACTTTAGATTGAAACGAACAGTTACCTTTTTTTCCTGGCAAAATAAAAAATTGCAGGGAGAGGCCTTGGCTGTGTTCTGGCCCTGAGTTTGTGGTTTAACAGCCGCTGGGATGAAGAGCTGCTGTCATTGTCCTGATGACTCAGCAGGGACCCCATGCTAGACTGTAGCGTTGCCTCTGTGTTACTTGCAAAAGTTCTTTCTATCCTGGGTAGTAGTTGAGATTCCAGACCCCAAAGTCAGAGTCAGAAAGTGATTGTTGACTTGAAGTATCATTTGTATTCCCTCTGTGGGCACTGAAATAGTCTACTTCAGAGTTGAAGATCATTAGGATTAATATTTCAAGTAAGGTAATTGAAGTGTCATTTGGAAGAATTTGCTGCTACAGGGTAGTGGTTAAGAGCCTAAGGCTCTGAAGCCATGTAGACTGTTTTAATCTTAGTTCCGCCTTTCTTCTGCCTGAGTGTCTCCACTGCGTAACAGTGTTTACTTCTTGGGTTTTGTGAAAAGTAAAAGAGTTAATATAAGAAAAGCATTTAGTGTCTGACACAGTTAATAATGTTTGCTTATTATCCCATGGACCTTTGGGAATGCTGAGTTAAGCCTGTCTGTGGTTACTTTATATGTTTAACATATCTGGTTTCAACCACCAGGATGTTACTATGAGAAGCATCTGCCAAGCTGTCATAGGTGGGGAGTTTTCTATTCTTTATCAAAAGACCAGGTTTAGTACAAAAAAAGATTAGTTCTGAACTTATTCCTGAATTTAACTTCAGTGAACCATGATCCTGTTGACACTTATTAGGTAACCAAAGGACAGTCAGGTGGACTCTGCCATCTTAGAACATCTGCCTCAGCAGCTCTTTCTGGACTTGGAGCTAAAGCTGAGAATCCATTATTATCAAGAGTGTTTTTCTTATTTTTTTATTTCTTCTTTATCTTTCTTTTCTTTTTGTGACAGCATGAAAAAAATAGAGATAATCTAAAACATATAGGATCTAGTGGTTCTGTAGAAGTACGTTATAATTATGGCTCTTGGTGTATACGTGTGTGTATACATATATGTGTGTGTGTGTGTTGCTCAGTCATGTCCAACTCTTTGCGACCCCATGGACAGTAGCCCGCCAGGCTCCTCTGTCCATGGAATTCTCCAGGCAAGAATACTGGAGTGGGTTGCCATTTTCTTCTCCAGAGGATCTTCCAAACCGAGGGATCAAACCTCATGCATTGCAGGCAGATTCTTTACCATCTGAGCCCCCAGGGAATCCTATATATTTTATATATATATATATATTTTTTTTTTTT
>NW_011495069.1:7328484-7328674 GCF_000754665.1 Bison bison bison
TTCTCCAACACCACAGTTCAGAAGCATCAATTCTTTGGCGCTCAGCTTCCTTTAAAGTCCAACTCTCACATCCATAACATGACTACTGGAAAAACCATAGCCTCGACTAGATGGACCTTTGGTGACAAAGTAATGTCTCTGCTTTTTAATATGCTGTCTAGGTTGGTCATAACTTTCCTTCCAAGGAGTA